>NW_001854497.1:0-1333 GCF_000209125.1 Entamoeba dispar SAW760
AGAAAGTGGTATAAGACTCTAATAGAAACATACTAGATGATACAAAAATATAGAATATAGACAAGTATAAATATATAGAGAATAAAGATAAAGAGTAAGTGTGGTAGGATATGAACATAATAACATATCTAGTATAAGTAGTATACATAAAATAGATAAGTAGAGGAAAAGTATAAAGGATATAGTTATAGTAGTTATAGAATAAAACATATAGAAAAGATATAAAGTATAAAGTATAAGGTATAAGATATAAGATATAAGGTATAAAGTATAAGGTATAAAGTATAAGTTATAAGAGTATAGTATAGTATAGTATAGGTGGAAGTATAGTAGGAATATACTATTAAAAGATGCAAGAGGTGGGGTTTGAACCCACGCCTCCGAAGAGATCCGTACCTGAAACGGACGCCTTGGACCACTCGGCCACTCTTGCTATTACCTTGAAGGAAATAGAAAGTAGAAAAACAAGAATAGTAATAAACATGATAGAATAGTAATAAACATGATAGAATAGTAAGGTGAATAGTCATATAGAATAATAAATAGATAGAATAGGAAGTAGTTTTGTCATATAGAATAATAAATAGATAGAATAGTAAGGTGAATAGTCATATAGAATAAACATATAAAAAGAATAAAAATAAATAATATATGATAGAAATGGGTAGATATATAGAATAGGAAGTATAAAAATTAGAAGGATGTATAAGTATATAATATATAATATAGAATAGTCATAAAAATAGACTAAGTGTAAGAATAAAAATTATAGATATAGAGATTGATATAAATATAAATATAAATATAAATATATATATATATATATATAACACATAAAATTTAAGATATAAATATATGATAGTGTAAGATAATGATATAAAAGTACGACAATGGCAGGATTTGAACCTACGCCTCCCTAGGAGAAGTGATTTCGAGTCACACGCCTTAGACCACTCGGCCACATTGTCATTAACCTTTAAATATAGAAAGGAAAGTGGTATAAAAGTCTAATAGATTATAGAAAGTGGTATAAAAATCTAATAGATTATAGAAAGTAGTATATAAGTCTAATAGATTATAGAAAGTAGTATAAGAAAGTAAGAAAATATAGGAAGGTAGTATAAGACTCTAATAGAATATAGAAAGTGGTATAAGACTCTAATAGAAACATACTAGATGATACAAAAATATAGAATATAGACAAGTATAAATATATAGAGAATAAAGATAAAGAGTAAGTGTGGTAGGATATGAACATAATAACATATCTAGTATAAGTAGTATACATAAAATAGATAAGTAGAGGAAAAGTATAAAGGATATAGTTATAGTA
>NW_001854496.1:0-1954 GCF_000209125.1 Entamoeba dispar SAW760
AATATAAAAGAAACAAACAAGAAAGAAATAATATTAACAAACAAAAATATAAGAATAATAAAGAGAAAATAATAAGATAAATAGATAATAATAAATGAATAAAGAATAATTATAATAAATTTATAAAGAATAATAACAAAATAATGAAAATATAAATAAAAATAAACTAATTAATGATATTTAAATATATAATCATAATTTTATTATTTTAATAAATTATAATAATAAAATTAATGATAAATTTAACAATTTAAATAATAATAAGTAATATAATGATATATTTAAATAATAAATTATAATAATAGAAGTATTAACATTATATAAATAATAATAACATTCAATTTATTTGTAATAAATATATTAATGTTATTATATTAATATCATAATATAATTGAAATAATTTTAATAATAAATTAAGAATAAAACAAAGAATAAATAATATAAAAAGAATAAAATTGATATAAATCAACAATAAATAATATAAAATATAATAAATAATAAATATTTAAATAAAATGATGATATAAATTCAAAATATATATTAATTATATCAATAATATAAATATTATTTTGTTTAACATCTTTATTATATAATATTTAATAATACAAATTTAATATCATCTAATATTAATAAATAATATAAATAAATAAAAAGATGAAATTACAAAATGAAAAAGATAATATAAATATAAAATGATAATAATTGAATAAATCTATTTGTTTATGAATGTTATTGTTGATACAATAATAAATAGAAATAAATAAACAAAGAGTTAAGAAATTAATGAATAAAATGAAAGTATAAATTTAGTTTATTAGAAATATAAATATTGAATCTAAAATAGTTTATCTTGTATGTCTTCAAAAAAGTATATTATCAAAATTGAATAATTAATTGATAAGTATTTTATTAATAATTCATACACTTTCTTATAATAATAAATATTTTGTATCAAATAGAATAAACATATTTATAACATGTGTCTTTCTGTCATTTTGATTAATTCATTTGAAGAAAACTTCAAAGAATAATTATTATAGTTTAATTTTTAATGTTTATTTGTATTTTATTTTTAATAAAATAGAAAAAAAATAATTAAAGAAAATAACGTTATAAATAACAAAAGAACACGTGGAAATGAGAAAGCAATGAGTGGATAGAATGAAAGATTTGCATAAACAATAAACCACGTGAACATAATACAAAAGGAGAGAATGATATATAAAGGAAGTCAGAACTAAAGAAGTCATTAAATGAGTAAATATACAGGAATAGGTATTGGAATAGATTTAGGTACAACATATTCATGTGTTGGTATTTGGGAAAATGATCGAGTAGAAATTATAGCAAATGATCAAGGAAATAGAACAACACCATCATATGTTGCATTTACTGATACAGAAAGACTTATTGGAGATGCAGCAAAGAATCAAATTGGAATGAATGTTAAGAATACAGTATTTGATGCAAAAAGAATGATAGGAAGAAGATTTAGTGAACCAAGTATTCAAAAAGATATGAAACATTGGTCATTTAAAGTAGTTGATGATGGACATGATAAACCAATAATTGAAGTAGAATATAAAGGAGAAATTAAAAGATTTACACCAGAAGAAATATCATCAATGGTATTAACTAAAATGAAAGAAATAGCAGAAACATTTATTGGAAAAGAAGTAAAGAATGCAGTTATTACATGTCCAGCATATTTTAATGATTCACAAAGACAAGCCACTAAAGATGCAGGAACAATTGCAGGAATGAATGTAATGAGAATTATCAATGAACCAACAGCAGCAGCTATTGCATATGGACTTGATAAAAAGAGTTCAGGAGAGAAAAAAGTATTAATATTTGATCTTGGAGGAGGAACATTTGATGTATCAGTACTTGTAATTGATGAAGGAGTATTTGAAGTTAAAGCAACTAATGGAGATACACATCTGGAGGAGAA
>NW_001854495.1:0-1985 GCF_000209125.1 Entamoeba dispar SAW760
ATTCTTCATTCTTTGTTCTTTTAATTGATAAAATTCTTTCATCATTTCTTTCTTTCTTTGTTCAATTAAAATTTCAAGAATCATACAATAACCATACTCAATAAATTCTCTTTTTCCTTTCATCCATTCTTTTCTTCCTTCTTCAAAAATATTTCCTCTTCCACATAAATGATTTTTAATTCTTTTAATAAATTCATCTTCTTCTTTTTTATTACCAATTTTTCTAATATTTTTCATAACATTAACTATTAACATAAAATATTTCTTTGAAATAATAATATCTATTTCTTTCATTATCTTTTCAATTACTTCTTTTATTTCTTCACTTCTTTCAATAAATATTTGAATTACATGATTTCCAATCCCATCATTAATTATTTCTGGTGTAATATATTTTTGACTAAACATTTTTAAATTAATATCATCCATTACTTTAATACTTTCTTCTACAATTATAGACCAATTTGGATCATTAATTGGAATTGAATTATTATTAATAATTCTAATCATTTGTTTTCCAATATTACTCATTCTATTTCTGATTAATTGAATTATAATTGGAATACTTTCTATTTCTATTTCATGTGTTTCTTCATCTATTACATATTCACTTATTTTTTCTATTATTTCTTTATTTCTTTCATTCATTGAATATTGATTCATTACTTCAATCATTTCACTAATAACATGTGCTGAATATTTTCCTGTAATTATTTCTTTTATTGTGTATTTCTTTTCTTCTTCCATTTTATTCTCTTTTTCTTCTTCTTTTATTATTTTATATATTGGCTCTGTTATTATTTTATTACTCTCTTCTATTTCTTTTTCTTTCATTGTTCCAATTATCATTAAATATCTTTTATAAATACTTTCTATTACTCTTGATCCCATGGCATCATTTATTATTATGTAATATTTCTCATTCCCAATACTTTTCATCATTTCATCCAATTCTTCTCTTCCATACATCCCCACAAATTCTTCTACTAAAAATGATCCTTTTTTATTACAAAATATACTATCTTCTTCTCCTTTAATCCCTTCAACACTATTCCAAATAATACTCTCTCTATTTTCTTCATCTACTTTAACAATTCTACTGAGTTCTTCAAGATATCTATATGTTTCACTCATCTTTTCTTTCTCTTTCTCTTTTTTTTATGTTATTTTTTTTTTTTAGGGTTTTTTATAACAAAAAAATAATAAAATGTTATTAAAAAATCAATAGTTCATTAATACTTTGCTAATTGATAATATTCCCTAAATACTAAAAAACAATTGTGTCAACTTCTTTAATACTACACCAAACAGAGAAACCTCAAAAAACAAAGTTGAATAATAGTTAGTGATATATGAAGTTATAAGGTTTGTATTCAAATATACATTGTTTTATACTTATAATAATTGACTATTACGTCTTATTAAAATCTAATTTCAATTTCAGTAATATATTTTTTGTATTGTTTGTTTATTAATTTATTGATATATCAAATTTATATAATATTACTTTTTATTTTTTATTAATGTATATTCAATTTGTGTATTCTTTTACGAATAATTTTATTCAATGTGGTATTAACAATTTCTGTCATTATTAATATCACACCACTTTTTCTTTTATATTTTGATAAAAGTTGTTGTATATGGAATGATTGGTAATGACAAAGAAATTTATAATATTATATAACTATATCATCATTATTAATATAAATAAATGAGTATTAAATTAATTGAAATAACCTCATTTAACTGATAAGTAATAAATGTTTTGTATAATGCTTACATCAATACTCATACTCTGCTACTTGACTTTTCACCATATCATTCTAACAATATGTAACTTATTACTATTACCTTTTGATAATTTTTCAGCATTTTTAATTAGATTTAATATCAAGTGATGAATTTTTGGTTCAGCTGCAATTTTTATACTATAAAGATAAATAATAACATTTTAATTAGATTTTAATTGATTGTTTCATTTA
>NW_001854495.1:2085-9049 GCF_000209125.1 Entamoeba dispar SAW760
CCTTTTAATTTAGAATCATCTCATATACCATTTATTGTTCTCATTTAATATTTTATTGAATTTCAATTCAATGAATTCGATATTACATGAATATTATGTTTTATTCACTTTTTATTCTTCCTATTTTGAAGATATTATTACAATTAATATCATCTATTCACTTCATTTCCATACATTCTTCTTAATGTTAATGAAATACTACTCATATAATATTCATTCTAAATAATCATTTTATGAAATTTCATTAATCAAATAGAATTAAATTTAGAATATTTACAAATCAACAAAAATATGTTTTTTAATGACAAAAGAAATCAAATTATTTAAAATATATTTAACTGATAAATGACAAAACATAAGATTCAACATGGTTATAACTTGGAATGAGAATATAAAATGACAAAAATAAGAAAAGTAATCCATATTCAGTACTAAACAAGAAGTTTGAACGGAACGTTGATTCGATCCTTAGCTCAAATTACAGTTCCTTCTTCTTAATTCTTTTTTTATTTATTTTATCATACCACCCTCCTCTTTTTTCAATCCTTTATCAATTCAGAATAGACATTATATTTTGTTGATATGGCTATTGAGTAATGTAATAGAGTCTTGTAAAGAAAATCAATCAACAAACAGGTATCAAGTTCAAAGAAAAGAAAGGACTTCAATAACAATAAAATGCATAATAATTATGATAAAAGAAATAACAAGAAAATAGTGAATAGAAAAAGAAGAATACAAAGAAAAACAAATAAGAAAGTAAATATAAAGATAATAAACATTATACAAATAATAAATCTAAATTATTAACAACAATGAAATTGAAATGAAAAAAAAAGAATAAGAAGTGAAAATGAGAAATGAGAATAATCAGAAATAAATAAAAAATAAGAAGGTAAAGAAAATGTATAATATTCTCCAAGAATTATATTCAATAATAAATAATAAAATAATAAATAAAAACAAATAAAAAGTAGTTAATTAAGTATTAATAGAAATATTTTCTATTGTTCCTTGCTCAGGGGAGACTAATCCCATCCCTGAGCTTAAAAGTATTTGTTCTTCAACTATCAGCTTATTCTTTGCTTTTAGTTGTTGAACTGTGAGAATTTTCTTTTCTCATTTTTGATGTGGAATAGAGTATTTTAGACATCAATTATTTAAATATTCATTATTTAATTTCTTTTTAATTTCGATGGGTTTAAATTTCTTCTTTATTTTCTTATTTTAAGGAGGGTATATAATTATTACTGTATTGCTTTGGGTTAATATTCTTTTAGCCTCATCCACTTGACCCTTTTCCTTTGATAATCTTTCTTATATTATCAAATATACTTGTATTCTAACAAGTAATAATAACATCTTTATAAATACCCATTCGTTTATTGTCAATGATATTCTGTCATTGTACATAATAAACACTGCTATTCTTGCAGTATTGGGTAAGATGTTTTTCTAACCAAACGCAACGCCATAACCAGTCCATAACTGGGGGAATCGAAGGATGGAAATATTTTAGGGAAATGTGTGGTGTCTCTGACGTGCTACCTTCGAATCCCCAAATAATAAATAAAAACAAATATAAAACAAAATAAATGAAGAACATATTAAAAGAAATGAAGAATGAATCAAAAACAAAGAAATGAAATAAAAGTACAATAATAATAAATTAACAATAACATAAATAAAAAACATAAGATAAAGAAGAAGAATACAACAAAGAAGCAATCAACGCACTTCAAAATCAAATCAAAGAAATAGAAGAAACTATTAAAGAACTTCAAATAAAAAAGAAAGAAGAAGAACAAATCATCTCAAATAAAATAATTCAAAAAAACACAAGATACAATTAGAAAAGAGATTGAAGAAGAAATAAAAAAGAATCAAACACAAATAAACAATATTCAAACTACAAATAATGAAATAAGAAAACTCTAAATTAAAATAATAAATAATTTATTACAATGAAAAATAAATGAAACAGAAGAAGATGAACATTAAAGTATGAGGCAATGATGAAACCATCTCCATCCTCAGAGTTAACTATGGGTTGTTGAAGAAGAACATAAGAGATAAATAAAAACAAATCTCTGTATATCAAAAAAGTGAGATTCAAAACTATGAGATTGCAGAAATAACAAGAAAAGAATTAAACAATACACAAAAAGAAAATGAAGAACAAAATCAATTAATATCAAATTATCATCAAATTATTGTTTATTTTTTATCTCAGAAGAACTGGAGAAGAAGAAAACAATGACACTAGTGATAAATACACAACCAATATTGAGAACATCATCATCTGGGACAATACAAATGAACAAAACTACCCCTATGAAAAAGACAATTATGGAAATAGAAGAAGAAGAGAGCAAAACACTGAGTATCAAAAAACAAGAAATGACAATCAATCAACAATAAAATAAAACAAGAAATGAATACAATAATAATAATATTAAAAAGTCATACAGAATAAAAGAAACAACTAAAATATATATTAAAATGAAAATAAACACATCGTAGAATATAAAATAGAGTGTAATCCAATAATAAAAAACATTAATATAAAAAAATAACTCTACTGATATTGATAATGAATATATTAACTCTATCATCAATCAAGTTAAAGAAATGAAGTACAAAGAATATGAAATAATAAAAATAGATGTGTTGAAATAAAACATTTAAATAATAAAATGTCTTTAATTTGATTAATTTATAAATAAATAATCAAAATAAGAATAAAAGACTAACGAAATAAAAGTGCATAAGAAGAAACGATTAATAATGTTTAATTAACATAAATTCACTTTCTATTAAATCTCAATTAAATTAAATTTCTTTATTTTATCTAAACAACTCTTTCTCTGTGTACTGAATTAAAACTATTTTAAGGAATAAAATTGTTATTTAATTTATCAATGACAATTAGTTGTTTGCTTAGGAATGTTTTATAAACAATAATTATTGTTATTGTTTTACAAAAACATATTATTATTTCATTAAAATTCAAAAATAGTATTCATAATTTTTTAAATTCTAATTTTAAAACTAGAATCATAAAAAGTATTTCTCACTATTTCCATTTCCATCGCTTTTTTACATTCTTTTTTTATTTTTATGTCTTTATTTATAGTTCTTTAAATAAAAAGTTCAAAAATACTTTAACTTATTCTATTTTTATATAACATTTGCATTTTATTTTCCTTTCTACCAAAATTATTCGTCAATAATTATTTTTAGAATTTTATTTTTAGTTGATTTTCAAAAATAATAAGTTCTTTTTTCTTCAGTCAGAATCTTCTTTTTGTTTATTAATACTGTTTCTTCTTTTTATTTTTCAGATTAAATTTTAAATTTAATTTATTGTGTTTGACAAATCAAAAAATCTAACAATTAATTTTCAGTGATGGCTGAAAGTTTTTCTAAGAAACTGAATGAGAAAATTAAAACTTATATAACGCCCAAAAAACTATACAAAAACCAAGTAAATTAAAATAATTTATTTATAAATATAAAAAATAAAATTATTTAACTCAACCAATGATTTACAATTTATTATTTATTTTTATTGTTTTTTGAATATTTTATTAAGAAACTCACTTCATTCTTTTTTTTAATTATTTCTAATAACATTTACATTACATTTTATTTTCATACATCAAATTATTTTTAATAATTGTTTTGTATTTTTATACAACAACAAAACCATTATTTCATAATCAGTTATTTTGGAGAATGTTTTTGAGTTACTTTTGATAACATCTTCATTTCTTTAAAAAACTCTAAATTCTGTTTGAGTGAGATGATAACAACTCTTGTTTTATTCATATTTATTGTACTTTCTTTTGGAAGAATTGATTATTGGTGTGATAGTGTTGATAATTATGTTAAATACCCCCTCCAAACTCATTGTTATAGAAATGGATGGGAATACTCTAATAAATTTGGTGATAACAAAGACGTTGATTGGTTTACAATATCTGACAATAGAATAGGATCAGTCAAAAAATTTAGTAATCTTGATCAACCTAAAGGTAGACATATGTATTTTTCATTTTCATCATATTCTCAACCTAGTTCGTTAAAACAATTAATGATTGAAATTAAAAGTTCAGAAAGAACAATATGGATTTTTCATGGAGCTAGAACTGATGGTCTTTTTGTTGGTATTGGTTGTTTTGGAAAGAGTGGATGTCGTGGGAGTGTTGACAATAGTCAGGGAACTCATATTGATAGTTATGATAAATCAATTGTTGTTTATTCTGAAATTAATGAGAAATGGATTGTTGATTTCAACAAACGGGACGAAAGTTTTAGCACTCCAACAGTTCCATTCATTTATATTGATGGGGCTGTTGACCAAACTGTTTCATGTAATTTTACAACTGATTTATTCAGTGGAACAAGTTCCAATGATTCATGGAGGTATTTGTTCACTGGTAGAATCACTTCTGTGAATACTAATAATAATAGTAAATACAAATTTAAGCCAAAATCTGTGTGTTCACGAAGTGTCAATGGAAAGGCAATTCAAAGATATATGGCATTTGATTCTTCAGATAATTCACCACATTCTATGTGTTATTGTACTTCTTACTCACAAACAATATCTACTGATAAATCTAATTATGATTTTGCTGATTGCTCATCAAACAGTACTTATTTTGACCTTAGATTTAACCAAGTAACTTCAACACCAATTATATTCAGACTTTGTGAATGGTATTCAATTATTCCAGAACCTGACAAACATTATTCATTTTCTGTTCCTACAAATAAGGAACTGAATGTTCAAGAATGTCGATTTGAATCAACTTCAGTTACTCTTGTTGAGGGAAAGATGATCTGCAATTCATTGTTCATTGATTCAAAATCAACTATTGTTATAGAAGAAAAAGCATCACTTTCAGTTTCAAGAATCATAACAACTGAAGAGATTAACAATCTAAATCAGAATGGAACTATCATCAACTTTGGGACATTGTCTAGTATTAAACCTTCAATTAGTATCACTACTCAGATGTCTCAATCAAAATGTTTTGAACTTATCTCTTCAAGTTCATCTATTAGTGTCACTGTAAATAATGGTCATATACTAGAAAAGAAACTACTTAGAGTATGTCCACCAAGTAATATTGATTCAACTATTGTTTGCACACTGGATACAAACAAAATAAGCGATACAAATACGTATCAGAATATCGAAGGATCAATTGTTCATTGTCCATGTTATGGTTTGAATTGTATTACTAAATTTAGTAAAGAAGATACAATTATTATTGCATCAGAATATCAAGGTATTATTGAGTTGATTGATTCTACTACACAAGCCATTGAACAACAATACAAATCACTAACCACATTACGAATAAAAGGAAATAAAAACATTGTTACCATTATCACAAACTCAAAAACATCAAATCAATTTATACTAAGTGTTGAAGCTGGAAGTAAGATATTACTCACTGGAAATGAAATAGGATTTTATCAAAACAATACAAATAAACTTTCCACGAGAATAGGTTCAGAATATCCATGTCAGTCATTATTATTTAATGGTGAAACAAGTAAATGTAGTATATGTAAAAACACAATGGTCAATGAATATTGTCCATATGATAATGAGATACCAAAACATTGTTTAAAATACCCATCATTAAATGAATGTATTCAATGTGAGGAGGACTATTATTTAGAAGATAAGATATGTACCACATGTCCATCAAATTGTTTAAAGTGTTTAAATGGAGTATGTATTCAATGTAAAGATAATCATTATTTGGATAATGGAAATTGTTTGAATAAAGTAGATCCAAATATTGAATTAATAATAAATAATGTAGTTATAAAATGTCATGACTCTTTTTATTCAATTGGAAATGCATGTTCTTCTTGTTCAACAAACTGTCAGTATTGTTCTATAAAAGATGGAAATTATGAAGAGAGTGTGTGTTCCATTTGTTCAAATTCAACTGTTCTTACTTCATCTAAAGAATGTTCAACAATTCCAAACTCAGAAATAACAAGTAACATCAATGTAATAGAATGTGAAAATAATTATAGAGTAACAGATGGACAATGTGAGTCATGTAATCAATTTGGTTCATTATGTCAGAAGTGTACTCCTAATCAATGTACTCTTTGTTTAGATGGGATTATTAATGAAAATGGTATTTGTGTAGATCCAACAACAACAGGATGTTTGGTAAATGAAGATATAAAAACAAGTTATTGTATGAGATGTAAAGATAAAGATAAATATTATGATGGAACAAGTTGTGTGAATACAAACAATTGTTTAACAATGAGAAATAAAGCAATGTGTTATGAATGTCAACCAGGATATATTTATGACACATTAACATCTCAATGTGTTGATAAAACAAAAATACAAACAAATTTAATAGAAAAATGTAGTATTTGGAGAGGAGAACAAAAAGATTTATGTTTAAGATGTAAAGATAATTATTATTATGATGAATTATCACAGTCATGTATTGTTTGTAATTCGGCTTGTTTAACCTGTTCAAATAAAGACACTTGTTTCACATGTACAGAAGGATATTCGTTAATAAATACTAGTTGTATTTTATCCTCATCAATTATTCAGAATTGTAGATTACTTATTGTTGGAGGAGATAAGTGTGCTGTTTGTAATTCTCATTATTACAGAACGAATAATGGACTATGTCAAAAATGTTTAGAACATTGTAATTTATGTTATGAAAGTGATAAATGTAATTCTTGTGATGGTAATTATTTCTTATTAGAAAATACAACAGGATGTATATCATTTGATGAACTAACACATTGTAAAATAAAGACGAGTGGAGGGTGTGAGTCATGTGAAGAAGGGTATTATGTTTCAAACCAATACTGTTCATCATGTAATTCAACAACAGAACATTGTCAATACTGTTCAAAAATGGGGTATGTAATTCATGTACAAATGAATATGTGT
>NW_001854495.1:9149-13536 GCF_000209125.1 Entamoeba dispar SAW760
GTGATAAATATGAAATAAGAACAAATCCACAATTAATGACTATTCCAAAAGGAAAGGCACTTGAATTTGAAGTGTTTATTAAACCATTATGCAGTTGTTTAGTTGAAGATATTATTAAGTTATTTTCATTGGATATGAAGAAAGGAACAACAATTGAATCTAATATCAAAATTAAAGCAGAAACAGAACTATCAACACGACTTGATCCAGATGAATTAAAAGAAGAAAAGAAAATAGGAGAAGGATCATTTGGAATCGTATATATAGGAGAATTTAGAGGAAATAAAGTAGCAATTAAGAAAATGAAAGAAAGTGATAAACAACAGTCATCACTTGATGAGTTTGAAAAAGAAGTTGGGATGTTAGATAAATTTCGAAGTGAATATATTATTCATTTTTATGGAGCAGTATTTATTCCTAATAAAATATGTATGGTAACAGA
Organism: Entamoeba dispar SAW760; assembly: GCF_000209125.1. Taxonomy (NCBI): domain Eukaryota; phylum Evosea; order Mastigamoebida; family Endamoebidae; genus Entamoeba; species Entamoeba dispar. The sequence continues at coordinate 9,592 of NW_001854495.1, forward strand.
ATTTGCAGAATTTGGTTCGTTAAGTGTTTTAATTAAGAAAAGAGATATAAGTCAAGTGTCTATGAAATTAAGAATCAAGTTCATGATAAATGCAGCGAAAGGAATTTCATATCTTCATTCAAATGGAATATTACATCGAGATATTAAACCAGATAATTTTCTTGTTGTATCACTTAATGATGACGTTGAAGTTAATTGTAAATTAACAGATTTTGGAGCATCAAGAAACATTAATATGATGATGACAAATATGACGTTCACTAAAGGAATAGGAACTCCTGTTTATATGGCACCAGAAATATTAAATAAGATTAGATATAAAAAATCAGCTGATATTTACTCATTTGCAATTACAATGTATGAATGTTTTGGATGGTGTGCGGCATATCCAAAATCGTTGTTTCAGTTTCCATGGTCTATTGCTGATTTTGTGACTCAAGGAAAAAGAAGATCAAAAGCTGAGGCAATGACAGATGAACAATACGATTTAATAGATGAATGTTGGAAACAAAACCCAGATGAAAGAATACCAATTGAAGTAATAGTAGCTAAATTAGAAGAGTTATAAATTGACATAAATTTTTTTATAATTTAAAGAGTAAATGATTTGCAAAACAGAAATATCATTTATTATTCTGTTTATATTTAAAAAAAAGTAATTAAATTTATTCTATTCTTATTTGTTATTAAATTTACTTTATAACTATTATAAAATAATTAATTCAACAACTTTACAAAATTTAAAAATAATTTAAGTTATTTTAAAAGAATGAATTAAATCACAATTTTGTTGATATAGTAATTTAACTTCCTTATTCATAAACAATCATAATGTGAACATAAACAAGAACTATTAAGCAAATGATGAACAAAAATTTTCATCAATACTAGAGTCATTACTTTTCCAATTTTGTTGAGTAAAGCCAGTGTCAAAAAAAAGTACTTGATAATCATTACTTTTTGGTAAAAAATGAATTTCACTTGAAAGAATTGGCTCTGGTTCAGTACTTATTTCATTACGTTTAGTGAAATAAGTTTCTATATCCATAGGTGTAATTTCATTTATAACATTTTTATTTTCTTTAGGTTCTTCTTTGATTTTAATTTCATTTTCTTCTTTAAGTGAGTCAATAGCTTCAGTAACAACACTAGTTTTTTCTCCTTGTTCTGAAACTTCTTTAATTATTTCAACAAGAATTTCATCTTTCCCTTTGATTTCAACAGAAATTGTATTTTTATCAAATCGTTTATAAACCTCTTCATTTACTCTTTTTCCAATTTCAGTGATTTGTAGTAATTTTAATGACATTTTACCTGATACACCACATATTTTATTCATTTTAGTTGTGTATTTAGTAGGTTTTGTTGATCTCTTTTTAAATTCATAACCAAACGAAAGACATCTATCTAATATCCAATTAAAACTAATAGACATCTTATTTGCATTACGATGTCTTTTTATTTGTTTTAAACGTTCCATGGATACTCCATTTGTAGAAGCTTTAGTAATTGAAGCAATAGAATTAATATCACTTGGAACAAGATGAGTATATCCAGACTCTTTTAGTTCTTCAATAACAAATAAATTACAGTAATTGTTAACATCATTTTCGTATTCAATAATTTCACCAGAAGGGAGTGTTAAACTTTCAATCAGAAAAAGTTGCAACGTTTTCTGAGATCGTCTTTCAGGTTTTTTTACTTTAAATCCAATACCTTCATTGTTCAATAATGAAAGAATAAAAGCTTGTTGAATAGCTTCGAATGACTTTGAGCAACGTTTTAGTTCTTTGAGAGTTGCAATTGCTTTGTGACGTACAGTTTTTTCCATTATAATCTAATATTTTTAAGTAAGTATCTTTTATTGTTGTGAACTTATCCTCTTTGTCATCTAATAATATTTAATGTAAAAAGATATAATTGAATAATTAATTTTTCCTGTTATTTCCCGATTCAATAAAGATTCATATAAATAAGATGTAAGAATTACAACGAACATAAAAAGCTAATAATTCTTTTTTTTTCTTTTCTATTCTTTTTTTTACTAGAAATTTAATCTTGTTCTCATACGAGAATTATGAGTTTTCCTTTGACGTCTATGAATAATTTTATTGTTTTTTTTATATATTTAATACTTTCTTTTCAAAAGTCTTTATTCTAAAAATAATATTTAAAGAAAAACATAAAATAAAAAATAAAAAGATATTATTGATTTAAAAATGGAAAACAAAAATACGAATTATTGTTATTAGAACCAATAATCAGTATTTAATCTTAAGGATATAGATTACAAAATAAAAACCATCTTAATTCTGCACTTATTATTTAATTTTGTCTTTACGAAGAATGGGTGAGTGAGTATCAAAAAAGATGAGTCTTTAAAGTTAAGGAGTGATTAAAAAAAAAAAAAAGAAAAGGAATTTAGAAGATACTAAAACCAAAAAAAAAGAATTTAGGTTTTAATTTTGCTTTTTAAAAACTCTATTAATTCACAGTATAAAATGGCAATGCCATCAACGAAACAACCTTCTAGTATTGACAATTCTCTAGAAATAGAAAAAACAACTAATTCTTTCACGATAGAACATAAAACAACAACAAGTTTACAAGAAAAAAAGAAAGAAAGAGTAGCTTGTTCATTAAGAAAAGAAAGAACCACTTTTTCATTACAACAAGCGTTGTGTATAGCATTACTAAATGAGTTTTGTACTGAAACATTAATTCATCCAATTAAACAAGCAACAGTGACAAACCAATTCTTTCGAGTAGGAACATTAGAATTTTCAAATAATCAAGTCATTGATGTATATAAAAAAGTTAAAGAAAGATGTTTACAAATATATGAAGAATATATTTCAAATGGTGTTAGTTCAAAAACTGCTATAAGAAGAGGACAAAATAATAGAAAAATAGAAGAAATTCATTTCTATCAATCAATACTTCAATCATTTGGTTATAAATTCATTTTTTATAAGAACCCTAATAAGAAAAAAATTCATTACCTTAATACTATTAAAGAAGTTTGGAGAGATGGTTTACAGATTCTTAATGATTCTCAAGTTAAAATTTTCTCAAAACAAGTTCATTCTTATTTTTCTTCTTTACAAAGTACTAATAAAGAAACTTGTGTTGTAGAAAAAAATGATAAATCTATTGTTAAATATATTGTTCAATTTCTTTAGTTTAATGAAATTGTTTCATTTTCATATATTAAACAGCATCTTTCTTTTTTTCCAATTCTTACTAAATATTCTTTCTTATCTCTTTATAAAATTTTCTTTTATAATAAAAACGTAAAAGATTTCATTTATTATAAACTAGCATCGATTAATTTCACTTTACTGTTTTTAACTTTATTGTTGTATTGTTCATCTTTGGCTAATGACACATTATCAAATAGATTTAGTGATATTAAAAAAGTATTATCTTTTATACAACAAAAATTCACTCAACCCAATTCCCTTTTTTTTTAAATATATTATTCAATATTTTATTAAAATCATATATATTTAAAAAGAGATTGAGGAGATTATGGAACTGTGGTGGTTATCTTTCATTTGTTATCTTTTTTCTCTGTTTTTATGAAATGAATGGTTTTATATTTCTTTTTAATGATCATGATTTTTGTAACACCTAACCTTAACGTAAAACAATTAGCTTTGTTTATTTTCCTCTTAAAATATTAACAAGATGTAAAGTGTATAAAAGATGTCATTAATTTTCTTTGATTTTATCAAAGTAAATTGTTTAGTAAATGTGGTAGCGAATTGTTTCATTTTAAATATATATTTATGAAATACTTTTTTTGATTAAAGTTACTTTGTTTTGGTTAAGTTCCAGAAATTGATCAAATCTGTAATAAGATGAAAAAAATTGGTTTCAAAAAGTAATATTAGAATAAGTATATTATTGACCTATTAATTCAAAAATATAAGGTAAACTCTT
>NW_001854494.1:1193-30577 GCF_000209125.1 Entamoeba dispar SAW760
AATTAAAGAGTTAGTAGAAGGAGTTCTTGTTGTTCAGCAATCAGTTGGTGATACCACCAAAGTGTACCAAGATTATTTAGGAAGTATTAAAAATGAAATATTTGAAAAACAGGATAATGAAACCTATGAACAGGCTATTAAAAGAGGAGAAGGAATACTTGATAGAATTGACGAGATAGAAAGAAAAAGAAGAATGGTAGTAATGGAAAAAGGACAAGAGACAATTAACAGAATAGAAATAATTAAGAATAAAATGAAAAAGATAATCGGAGAATGTACTAGAGATGAAGCAGTAATTAGTAAAGCAAAGAATGAATTAATAGACAAAATCATCCAAATGGAAGAAATGAAGACAAACAATAAAGTCAACAAAATAAAACTAGAAATTAAAAAGATGGAAGAAGAAATAAACGTTATTAAAGAAGAAAATAAATCCAAGAAAGAAGAATGGATGTCACATTATAGTGATTATCCAGAAAGAAAGAAGAGATTAGAAAGTATTAACAATGTGATAACAATGGAAGAAATGAAGAAAATCGAAGAATGGACAATAAAGAAAGTACGTAGTGTCATATTTGATTCAGATATTAATAATTGGAATAAGGATATATCAACACTTCAAGAAAAAATATGGTATAAAGAGCACCTAATAATTATCATTGAAGATACAAATGGAAATAGATTTGGAGGATATATTGATAAGAGAATTAATAGTGTTGGAAATTTTATAAATGATCCAAAGTCATTTTTATTTTCATTAGAATTAAAAGGAAGAATACAAGGAATGATGAAATTTGATATTAATGATCCACAATATGCATTTTATTTATATAATCGATCGGATTATTTGTTGTTGGAAATTGGAAAAAATGATATTGTTGTTTATAAAAATGATTTTAGAACAAGTTCATATATTGGTTTCATTTCACTTGAATGTAAAGGAATATCAAATTCGCTATCTAGAAAATCGAATTTTACACCAAAGCAAATAATTATAATTGAAATGATTTGAATTTTCATTTGTTTAACAATAAAAAGAAATAAAAAATGAATGTCATTTATTAAATGATAGAAAGAGTGTAAAGATAATTGATAATCTATTTTTTTTTGAGTTGATTTTATTTGGAAGAATAAAATAATGTGTGTTATTTCGTCAATAAATAATAAGAATGATTAAAGAAATAATAATAAAGAGAAATGATAATAAAAATGAAATACAAAGAACAAGAATAAATTATATGATTAAATAATAATAATAATACATATCATTGAGTATGTGAAATTAATTAATTTTATAAAATAGAATTAAAACAGAATATTTATTTTTATAATAATTGTTTTATTTCATTTAATTATATTTTGAATCTATTACACACTTCAATTATATTTTGACATCATTATTAAATTTTATTTATTCTAAATTTCACAAGTTTATTAAATAAACATAAAAAGTTTTCTTATTAATGAGTCATAAAAATAAAATTGTATCTATATTCAATTAAACTATTAAATTAAATATTATCTTTTTATTGAATGAATTATTTAAATATTATAATAAATGACCAAACAAAATGTTTATTTAAAATGATGAATGAACAAATATATTATACAGTGATTAGATTAGGCATTGAATTGAATAATTATTGTCATTAATATATAATATAACATATTGAAATATACCGAGTATTATTAAAAGAGGGAATAACAAGAAGTTAAATAAAGAAATTTAAAAAATAAACAAAAAGTTTAATTAATGAATTTAATAAATGATGCGTTAATTCTATATCAATTATTATTCAGTTAATAATTTATTTGTTAAATATGAAATATATTGAAATCATTAAAAAATGAAATCATTATTATTTAAAATCAATTGTTAAGTTAGGTGTTGTAATATTAACAAATGAAATACAAAAAATTGGTATCAAATTTAATGAAATTGTTAATGTTTATAGTGTTTTTATGGTTTTTTTAGTTGTGTCATATAAAATTATTGATTAGTGTTGATGAAATATGTTTCAATGAGTGTGTTGTTAATAATCATTAAAGAATATTTAGATAGAATTGAACTAGAACATAACAAATAATTAATATCAACATAATCAAAAATTACAATGATGAATGATATTAATACTTTTATTTATCATGTTTTGTAACATGTTATAAAAACTTATTTATTCACTTATTCTACATATTTTGTATATTCCAATTTTAAATAAATAATATTCATATCAATGTTTATGAAATAGATTAAATGAAATTCTACTGAATTATAATAATTTATAATATACAATCAAATAAACATATAAAATAAATTAAAAAGAATCAAAGTAACATAAGTGATTAATGAAGAAATTATTTAATAATCCATTTCTTTTAATTAATACAACAAATCATACAAGGATAAAAAAATAACAACAACAGTATTAAAAATAACAAAATACAATAGAGTGACAATACCTTTGCCAATAAGTTTTTCGAAAATAAAACTAATTAAATATTCTCCTTAAAATAAGAAAATAAAGCAGAAGAGTTTTAACACCCACCAAAATCAATAGAAACTTAAATGATGATATTAAGTAGGGACGTTTAAAATACTTTATTCCACATCAAAAAAAAACAAGAAAAGGAAATTTTCCCAATTCAACAACTAAAATCAAAGAATAAGCTAGTAGTTGATGAATAAACAATTTTAAGCAAAGAGACAGGATTATCTAAACTCAACTGAGCAAGGAACAATAGAAAATATTTCTATTAACACCTAATTAACTACTTTTTAATTTTTATTTGAAAACAAAAAAATACAAATAAAAAATTTAATTCTTTGAAATAAATAATATAAAAACAAAGAATAGAAAATTTATTCAGTAAACAAATAAATAATATTATATAATTTGCATTAATTTAATAAAAAAATATTATTATTTTATAATAAACATATACGAAATTGTATTTATATTGTAATGTAAACTGAAAGAATAAATGAATAAATAAATTAAAATATAATAATGGATATAGAATATTTAATACTTATTAATATTCTATTAAATATTTTATTTATGAAATTATATGATATACAATTGTTTAAGAGAAGAAATGATAAATAATATCATACCATTTAATAGAAGTACATTTTAAATAAATTTAATAAAAAAAGCTAACTAAATAACAATAAAACTGATTCTATTATTCCTTATTCTGGGAGAAGACTCATCTCAATTTAAATTAGATTCAAAGAATAAAAAAAATTGACAATTATATATCCATAAAATCAATAAATAAATAAAACCATTTAACAATTTAATAAAATGAATAATTAGTTTGGAAGAATTATTTTCAAAGAGTTATTAAAAAATTTATTAAAAAAAGAAAATCCATCATGAGTAGGTTGAGAAATAGCGATATCATTAAGATGATAAATAGTTCCATAAGTGTTATAAATTTTAGTTAATTCTAGTAAATGAGATGCAACCATTTTTCTTCTTGAAGTTTTATGAACCCATAACACTTCTATTGCAAGTCTTGCATTTGTTTTATTTTGTTCAATTAATTTAATATCATCATATTTATTACAATTACATTGATAAATACTATGTGTTTTATTTAATACTCTAGTAATAACAATTCCAATAATTCTATTATTTTCTATACAACAAATATAATTAAAATTATTTGATTTTAAATAATTTAAATCCATTTCAATATCTTCATTTATTCTTTCATTAATAATTTGTATTTCTTTATTAATTCTTGAGTTCCATTGAAATTTAATATATTTATAATTTCCTTCTTGTTGAATAATATTATATTCATTATTTTTTATTTGTAGTTTTGGTGGAAGAAGAAATTCTTTATGATATTTCTCATGTGTTTTTATATCGTCTTCAATAGTGCTTTGGTATTCAAGATGACAAATATTACATTTAATAACTCCAGGTTGTTTTTGGCTGAAGTCTAAAACACTTTGTCTCTTCTTCAGAACCGTTGATAACTTGATTTGTTTTGTTTTAGAAAAATTCTGAGTTGGTTTTGTGGTTTGTCGCTTTTTCATTTTATTTTTTAGTTTTTTTTTATTACCTCCTTTCTTAACAATTAAAAGTAAAAATAAAAAAGATCTTGTTGTTAAAACACATTTTCTTATCATGTCAAAACATCATCCAGATTTAGTAATGTGCAGAAAACAACCTGGGATAGCTGTCGGTAAATTGTGCGCAAAAGATGAAGGAAAATGTCCTATTTGTGATTCATATGTCCGACCATATAAGAAAGTAAGGATTTGTGATGACTGTAACTTTGGAAGTAATCAAGGAAAATGTATCATTTGTGGTGGAGAAGGTGTAACCGATGCATATTATTGTAGAAATTGCGTGTTACAAGAGAAAGATCGGGACGGATGTCCAAAAATTATTAACATTGGAAGTTCACGTGCTGATTTGTTTTATGAGCGTAAGAAAAAATTGAACCAAAACTAACATGTTAAAATAAATGTTTTGATTGACAAAAAAATAGATTAAGAAAATTTTTGTTATTTCTTTTTGTTTATTCATTAACTATTTAATAATTTAAGAACTATAAATTTTATAAATATTGTTTAATTAACCTATAAAATTTTACAATTTATACCTTCTTTTCTTTGTAAATTGCTTCTCTTTAAAAAAAGAAACAACGCCCTTTTGGTATTAGTACCAATTAAACTTTTAAATTCTTAAATAAAATTTGTGTTTATTATTTTTTTTTATACAAGAAGGTCAGAGACATTGTAATAATATATGATAGTACTATAAACAATAAAAAGAAGTACTACTATATCTTAAAAGATAATAATTCTAATTAAATATAAAATAAAATAATATTGTTATTTTTTTCCAGGAATTTAAATCATGAAAATACTTTCATATTGTTTTGTTAATACATTTGTAATATTATGTCTTTGAAAAAAGTATATATGCATATAAATAAAACATTCTAACCTTGTTACTATTACAAAGAATTGAATCAATTTAATGTTTTCGAATATAAAGTATTTAATAACATTTATAGTTAGATACAATTGATAATGTCAAATAATGTTTTTTTTTTGAGAATAGTATGATAATATAGTAAATATTAATAATATTGGAATAGATAGATAAATAACTTATAAATATATTTATAAATTTATTCTAATTTAATTGAATAATGAAATAGTAAAAAATAACTTTGACAGAAGAAAAAAGAAATAGTTCTTTACTTCATTACACTGTTAGAAATTAAATGAATATATATTCACAAATCTATAGAAATTAGTATTTATAAAAATAGATAAAAAATTTTGTATCTAATATTCAATCAAATAAATTCTATTAATAGAATGGTTACAAAAAAAAAAACAAAACAAGAAAAACACAAATTAAAAAAAAAAAGAAAAAAAAATAGAAAAAACTGAGATTGGATTATTTTAAGAGAACTTATGATTTCACCTCGTCTGAAAGTTGAAGACATTTATGATTTGACTCTGAAATCAGAACAACTACTCGATGCATTCAACAGAAAAACTCCTGCAACTCAAATTGGACTGTATGAACCAACACACGAAGAATGGGCATCTTTAATAGCACAATTAGGAAGACCTTCTCCTGTTATTCGAACTGCAGTTATTAGACATTTAATTTGTTTAATTGATATATCAAAGAATGTACCTGAAATATTATTAGAAGGAATTGGAGCATTACTTATTGCTAAGGCATTAGTTGATTATTCTACTATTAAAGAAAAAGAACCTGAAAAAGTTCGTAAATATAAAACAATGTATCAAACAATGAATAGGTATGCTTTCACTTTAATCTCAACTATTCTTATGACAATTCAAAAAATACCAACAGTTTGGGCAAGAGCAATTGTTGAAGCATCAGAAGCAATTGATTCAAGAGATACATCATACATTGAATTATATGATAGATTGATTGTTCAAATTGCGCTTTCATGTCCTGATGTATTTGGGGCATCAGCCACTGAAGCTTTGAGAACAATATTTTCAAAGAAAACAACTTGGAGTCAAAACTCAGTAAAAGATTTCATTTTATTTGGGCTAAATTCAATTCCACATAAAAAGTATTTAGGGATCGACCAACTATTAATTTCATTAATATCTCCAATGTGTAGTCCTGAACATTGGTTATTTTCTCAGAAGAATGTATTGACTCAAAGAATAAATGCTGATAGAGAACTTAAACAAACACAATATTCTGATGCAATTGATATATTTTTTAAAGTTATTCAAACGTGGCCTGGATTATTAACATTAACATCAAATAAAGGTATTGATATCTTAGTATTAGCATTAAGATCACCAGTACCAAAACAAATTAATATGATTGTTTCTAATTTATATAAATTATTTGATCTTAAACAACCAAAAATTCAACCTCAAGGTGTTGATTATCAAGAATCAGTTTCTGATAATTCAATTCTTAAAAAGTCACCATTAGTATTATCATATTATACTCATTTATTGATTGCTTTGATTGATTCTAATTTTTTTGATGCACTTTGTGATGTTTGTGTTGGAAGACAAATGCACGATGACTTTTCAAGAGCTGAGATAGTATCTCATGAATCTAAAAAAGTAGATAAAATGAAAACTAAACCAAGTCATCGTCAAACAATCTCAGAACATTCTCAACTTGGACTTGAAGTAACTATGATTGGATTAGAAAATAATTCTCCTAATGAAAAAGGTTCTAATTCAATTGAAGAAGTTAATTGTATTACTGTAATTGCAAAATCAGTTATTTTACTTGGAGAATTATTGTATTTAGCTGGATTATTATTACCACAACGACATTTATCATTACAAAAGTTATTTGCTACTGCATGTAACTTCTCATCAAATCTTCAAACAAGTTCAACATCATTATTAGTAAATTTACATTCTCATATTCAATTTAAAATTGATGCAATTATTAAAGAAAGAAAAGATAATGAGAGATATACTATTAATGAATATATGAGTAACGATGTTACAAGTGATATCAATCAAACACTAAAAGGTTTAAATATGATGGATGAAACTGAAATCAAAAGAAGTGTTCAAGCATCAAACATTACATCAAATGATTATTTAACTTGGAATTGGGATGAAATTTTTAAGTTATTAACATCATTATCTCAAAATATGAGATATGTTCCAATTGTTGAAAAAACACCTTTCTTTAAAACATTAATTAAATTTTATCAACCATCAAAAAAGAAGTTTAGTGAAATTGATTGTCAACCAAAAGAAAAGTACACTCCATGTGGAACAATGCTATTCCAAATTTTAATTCAAAGTGAAAGTGGTCAAGGATTGATGCAAGTTATCTTAAAAGAAATTGCTGCAGAACTTAAATATTTTATTCAAATGGCAAAGAAAGAAGAAGAGAGAAAACGAGAAGAAGAGACAAAGAAAAAAGAAGATGATAAAAAGAAAGACGATGATAAAAAAACTGAAGAAGAAAAAAAAAAGGAAGAAATTAAAAAGAAAGAAGAAGAACTTAGGAAATTCTTTGAAAGTTTAAATGAAAAAGGACATTTCTTTGATCAAACACATTTAATGAAAAAACTTTCAAAAGAATATTTTGGATTTATTGGAAGTATTTGTGATATGAAAGAAGCATATATTGCTTTAAGTGATATATTTGATTTATATACTCAGGTTCTTGGGATTAGAAGATTAGATCCATTGTCTGATCTTATTTCATCATCATTTAGGATATCAACAAATGATAAAAATACAAAAGTAATGGAAGCAATGCTTAATAGTGAAAATATTACACTTGCTAATCGTGCTATTAAAGAAATAAGAAGATTATTAATTAGTTCAGGAGATATTACTTCAGAACAAATGATGTGGAAAGGTTGGACTATTCCAAAATTAGTCGAGAATTTAGTTAAAAAAAATCAAGTAAAACAAAATATAAAAGAGATTATTATTATTTTAAGAAACGCAATTAAGAAAGAACATATAAAAAAAGTATTTGTTGAATTTATTAATGATAAAAAAATTGATAATGAAGAAACTAAAGGAAGTAATTCACAACAATCTTCAGAAATTAGAAACATATTTCAAATATTAATTGATAATGAAGGTGAAGATATTATTTATGAATTACTTAAAAATGATATATCAATTCAAAAGTGTATTGAAAGTACAACGTTTGTTATTGATGAATATAATAAATGGATGAAAGGTGGGTATATTGCTTATATTCAAAATTATGATGAAAAAAAACGATTACCTCATTTCTTCCAAATATTATCTCTTACACCTATTGGAAGAGGAATATTAAAAGATAATAATACAACTGAAAAACTTTATATTGAATTTACAACTTCAAAATTATTAATTAATAAAAGTGGTGCTGCAATTGCATTATCTTACATTGCTGCTAACGATAATAATGACGAATATAAATTAGTTGATGAGGATATTATTAAATGCATTATAAAATCAATTTATGATGAATCATTATATATTAGAGGAATATCAACTTGGGCAATTTCAATTTTATGTTCAAATAAAAAATACGAAAAAATGTTAAATGAAGAAGGATGGAATAAATCGTATAATGGAATTATGATTCCTGGAGATGGGTTGACTGATCAATTTTATAACCAGTATTATGAAAAAGTTCTCTTAAAAAATATTCCATTTTCAACTAATTTCTTAAATAACGAACAAATAGAAATTGTTAAATCTGTTAGAAAAATGAGACATGCAAATATGTGGAGAAGTTCAATGAAAGAACTTAATAAAAAAAGAGCTGAAAAACAAGAGTTATTTAAGAATGATATTTCTTTTAATATGGACGTATGTAAATTATTAGACAATGTTAAAACAAGTGTCATTCAACGGAGTTTTGTATACGAAATATTTCTTAGCTCTTTACCTTTACTATCTCTTAAAAATCAAGCACTTTCTTGTTCTGATAAAATTATTGGCATTGTAAAATCAGAAGCTCCAATAAAAGATAGTAGTTGTTCTACCCCAAAAAGAAATAAACGAGCTACAAAATCTCAAATTTGTTCTGCTGTTGATCCTACTTTTTCTTAATACATTAATTATTGTTATTCATAACATATATATTAATTTTTTTTTGTTTTTTAAAAATAGGAATTATTAGTTCTTTATGGTTTGATTACTTTAGTTGCATTAATTTATTATTAACAGTATTAGAAACATTTAGAGCCTTGTTATTTAATGATTGTGTTACAATACCTAGATTCACTTGAAAGTCTTTATAAATTTAATTGTGTTTGTAAAAGCTGTGACGAAGCAATCAAAGCAACAAAAATTAATCCAAATTACTCAAATGATTCTCTTGACACTTTATTACAAAACAATGAATTATCTCATATTCAAAAAGAGATCAATGTTTTTCCAAACTTAGAAACATTACAATTATCAAATGATTGTTTAGAACAATTATATAAAACACATAAATTATACTGTTTGTTGTATTTTATTTTAAAATAATGTAAATAAAAGTCTCATTATTTACAGTAGAAAAATCAATCAAATTAGTTAAAATAACTGATTATATTCTTAAAGAAAAAGAAAGCAGACTTGTTAGTTTAAAGTCAATAGAAGAAAAGATAGTTGAAATGAAGTTGGATTGTGATTATCTTTTGAATGGAATTAACTTATCTAATTGTCATAAATTACATAAATTAACACTAAGAATTGGTAATGTTTTTCAAATATGTCATTTAAAAAAATATATTGAAGAAATAAAAACAATTCCTTTTCTTCAACTGACTTGTATTTTTCATTCTAAACACCACCAAATAGTTTCTGCTATTTTAAAAGATTTCCCAAAAACTAAATTAATTTGTTGTTGGGTAGAAAAAAATACTTGTAATAATCTTATTGATTTGACCCATCACACATCTAATCATCTCATTGGAGTTTCTTATTTAGACTTTGACTCATATTCTGAATTTAACAACTTCCCATTTATTTTATTACCCCATAGAAATGGTCAATTACAACTTGCTAATGAAATGGTTATTGAACCTTATTTCTCTGAATTATTAAAGAATTATTATCCTGGCAATTTAGAAATTGTTGGCAAGAAATTAACTCCTCTCATTTCTCAAAATAAATTTCTTGTTGATTTATCTTATTTAAGTGATATAACTAAATTATCACTTCTTGATAGTAAAACAAAAAATATTAAATATATCCTTCCTTCTTCTTTGAAGGAATTAAAAATTCTTAACTTCGCCTCTTTTGATGATATTTTAAATATTAATGAAGTTAAATCAAACCTTAACAAATTCTCTAACAAACAAATAAAATAATAAAATTATTTTCTTCTTCTTTCATTTTTCCTTTTCTGATATAAACTTAAATCTATTATAAAATACAATCTCTATTAACCTACCTGAAATAGTTAATGACCCATCTCCATTACCTTAAAGAGGCTATTTGATTCTTTCATTTTAATAGCAATCAAAAATAATTAACAAATATAAGACTGACTATTTAAAACTTAATACATCAGTCTATGATGTTATACAAATGTGTTTTGTTTGGGTAACGTAAATCACGAGATTACTCATTAGTATTCTTGTATTAATTTTAAAATTATCTTGTGGTAATTAAAAACAAAAAATATTTCCGTTATAAAAAACAATAATAAAAAAATTTTTTATTATTGTTTTTATTAAATTAAAAATTTAAAAAACACAATTAAAAAAAAAATAAAACTACAAAATAGTATTATGCAAGTTCTTTTCTTAAGTATTTTAATATTTACTGCTTTTGCTGGATATGGGGTTGATATCGCAGAGCCTATTAGCGTTAGCTCAATCAACTGTCTGAGAAATATTGGATTTAACTCCTTTTTCATTTTTAGATGCTGGAGAAGTCTTGGATCATGGGATCCAAATGCTAAAGGAATTAATAACAACGCCCTCTCTGCTGGTTTTGATGCACACAATATTGACGCATACTTTTATCCATGCATTTCATGTGGTGATCCTGCTGGACAAGTAAACTCATTTTGGAATCAAGTAGTTGCTAATGACATGAAGTTCGAGAGGGTTTGGTTTGATGTTGAAGGATATTGGAATGATGAAGAATCGAACAAACAATTCTTTGAAACAATGATTAACCAACAAAGAGCAATTGGATTTAAGGCGGGTATTTATACTAATTATAATAATTGGGATCAAATCTTTGGACTTGATTATACTTTTGAGTATGCTGATGAATATCCTCTATGGTATGCTCATTATGATAGTTGGGATAGTTTTGGTGATTTTACTCCATTTGGTGGTTGGAGTCGTCCAACAATGAAACAATACAATGGAGATATGACTACATGTTCACATGACGTTGATTATAATTACAAGCCATGAATTGAATTAATGAATTTTATTGGTTTATTGAAAAAGCTTATAACAATGAGTTATTCCATTTGTAGAAAGAAGGTGTTGTTAAAAAGTCAATAAGTGAGACATAGTTATGACTCTTTGATTGTTCATGAAAAGAAATTCTTTCTTTTCATCCAATGATTTATTCTCAAATTGTCATTTCAAAAAATGATGGAATCATACTCATTTCAATCTTATTGAAATGTTTAGAACATATAAAAATTGTTTAATGAATAGATTGATGGTTAATATCATAAATATTAATGTTGGTACAATTAGACAATAATAATATTTTGACAGAACATAAATTAATAGTACTATTGATTATAGAAGGTATTGATTAATTCAATAAATGAAGAATAATGTCTTTATTTTTATAAATCAAAATGTATTTTTTTATAGTTAAGAATGAAGTAGATCATGATTTTGTCTGTTTAAAATGAATGTTATTTAATAGAATGATAAATATTAAGTAATGAATAATTTTCATTATATTGTTAGGGGATAGTTAGCTTTTTAAAATCAGTATTAAAAAAATAATTATAAATCAGTTATTAAGTAATGAACTTATTTCTAACATAAATGCTTCAATATGATAAATTGGTTCAGTTCCAAGTGACATATTATGACTATGTTTCATTGCAATAGAAGGAATTTCTAATTTATATTTTGGATCAATTTTTGATTCCATTAAATACCAAAACATTGTCTTTAAGATAGTATCAGCAGAAATGATTGTTGATAATTCTACAACTTCATCTCGTTTCTTTTCAAACTCTTTTGAGGAAATCTTTTTCATACTAATAACAATCTCAGCTAACTTTTCTCTCCAATATAAATTCTCTATCTTTCCAGTTAATCTATATTCAAATGCTGCTGCTTCAGCTAATAGAATATTTCCACGAGAAATACCAACGATTTTTTCATTTCCTCCAAGTTTTTCAACAATTTTAGTCATTTGTTGTTTATCTGGAAGAGGAACACGAATCATAACACATCTTGAACGAATAGGTTGAATAACACTACATGGATTAGTACAAAATAAAATAAATCTACAAACTTCTGAACCAGTTTCCATAGTTCTTCTTAAAGATTGTTGAGCATCATTAGTTAAATGATCCGCATCAAAAATCATAATAACTCTAAATTTTGTTTGATTTTCTTTGTAAGATTGTTTTGATTCAGAAGTAAGTATTAAATGATTTATTGATTTTTGTTGAATAAGAGAACTAAGTGTTTGAAAA
Source organism: Entamoeba dispar SAW760 (assembly GCF_000209125.1). Taxonomy (NCBI): domain Eukaryota; phylum Evosea; order Mastigamoebida; family Endamoebidae; genus Entamoeba; species Entamoeba dispar. The sequence goes on from NW_001854494.1 coordinate 13,835, forward strand.
GTAGTTAATGATTTAACATATTCTTGAATAACTAATTTATCAGATTCAGTTGCATTTGAAGGGATAAGTTCTACATGATAAGGAGATGATCTTAAATTAATTTCTTTTGGTTTTCCTTTTACATCAATAATAGTAGTTGAAGGTTCAATTTTCATAACACCATCACCATAAATATTTTTTAAATATAATAAAGCTCTTGTATATTTTCCACTTCCTTCAGGTCCATGAAAAAGTAAATGTGGCATATCTTTATTTTTACTTAAATTTATTAATAAATCATTAGCTTCATTTGCATGATCCAATTCTTTAAATGAAGATGGTCTTTTATTAAACATAAGAAACCAAAAAGAAAGAATAAGAAATAACAATTTGAAGTTCTTAAATAAAAAACAAAAAAGAAAAAAAAAGTTATTTAAAACAAATAAAATAATTATTAAATTAAAGAGATTTTTTATTTTTTAATTTAAGACATTAGTTTACAAACAATACAACTAATATTATCTTTACATCCATTATTATATGCAATATCTCTTATTAATGAAGATAATACCCAAGCAGATTCATTAGATTTTTTTCTACAAATTTCTCCAACTAATTCATTAGATAATACATCAAAAACACCATCACAACATAATACAATACATATATCATCTATTTCTCTTTCATAAGAAGTAATTTGAGGAATATAAGTACAAACTGATGAACATTGAATATCTCCTAAAGTTCTTGTTAAAACAATTTCACCATTAACTTTAGAATGATCAATAAATCCATTTAATTTACGAATTCTTTGAATTTCATCAGGATTATTAATAGTATGATCTTCATTAAGTATAATAATTGAATCTTTTTTAACAAGAATAGATCTTGAATCACCAACATTAGCAATAAAATATTTTTGAGGAGTAATTAATACTACATTTGCAGCAGTTCCATCATTAAATTTATATTCATTAATTTTTTGATTAATTTCTTTAAATGAATAAATTAATGCATCTTCAATTGATTGATGAGGATTTTTAGATAAAATATTTGCAAAACAATTAGGGAATTGTGAAGCACAAAAACAACTAGAATTAATTCCATTATGACCATCAAATAATGATAATAAATGAAATCCAATTCCTAAAAAATTAGTAATAATAACTGATGTATCTTGCATTGAATCTCTTTTACCACACATATTTGATGTACCAATTTCAATAGGACATTCAAATGAATTTTCTTCAAATTGAGGAGAAGATAAAGGTAATTTAAGTTGATTACAATAAGCAGATTTTAAAAATAATAAAGGAGTATGAATTATAGTTTGTGGTTTATTTCTATCTCTTTTTTCTGTATTAAAATAAGATATTTCAAAAATATTTAATTGTTTAATAAAATTAATATTAAAAGGATATTTTATTTCTGGTAATGTTCCAATAAAATTAATATTTTTTAATTGTTTCATTAATGTTAATTCTGATGGAATATGAAGATTTTTATTAAATGCTAATGAAAGTGATTTAATTGTAGTACATTTAATAATAGGAAATATAGAATTAATATTATTATTTGAAAAATCAACAATTTGAAGATTATTTAATTGACTTAAATTTTTAGGTAAATCACAAATATAATTATTTGTTAAATATAAATTTGTTAATGATGTTAATTTTAAAATATCTAATGGAAATTCTGTTAATTTATTATGTGATAAATTTAATTCTTCTAATTGATTTAAAATACTAATTGAATTTGGTATTGTTGTTAATTGATTAATTCCAAGTTTAAGTATTTTTAAATATGGAAGAAATAAAAATAAATTATTTGGTAATTGTGAAATTTTATTATTACTTAAATTTAATTCTTTTAATTTATTATAACTAATTCCTTTTTCTGGAAATGATATTAATTTATTTGAAGCTAATGTTAATATTTTAATATCTGAATGTAATTCACTTTGTTCTATTTGTTGAATAAAATTATTAGTAAGATATAATTCATTAATTGTTTGAAGATTTCTTGTATTTGGTATTTTTTTTAAGTAATTATTACAAAGATTTAGTATAAATACATTATCATTTGGAGTACATTTTATTTCTGTTAATTTATTATTTTCTAATATTATACAACAATTATTTAATGTACAATTAACTTCTGTAATTAATGAATCAGTAATAATTAAATTTGATATCTTTGGAATTTTTCTTAAAAATTTTGGAAATTCATTAACTCGACTTCTAACAATAATAATTTCTTGAAGATTAGAAAGTGCTATAATTTCTTCTGGAATTTTTTGAATTAAACAATTAGTAAATGCAATTTCTTTTAATTTTTTTAATTCTTTAATTTCTCTTGGTATTTTTCTTATTAAATTATTATCTAATTCTAATGAACAAAGTTCTGTTAAATTAAATATTTCTTTTGGTATTTGAGTAAATTTATTATTAAGTAATTTTAATTGATTTAAATGTTTTATTCCTTCAATTCCTTTTAACTTAGTTAAATTATTATAAAACATCCATAATGTTCTAATATTTGATAATTTTCCAAGAACTTGTGGAAACTTATTAAAATTATTATTACTAAGATCAACCTAGAAATATAAATATTTCTTCTTATTTATCTTTTTCATTTATTTATTTTAAATTCAATCTGAAGATTGAATTATTAATGAATTATTCAAAAGTTAATAACAATATTCTATATAAAATAGTTAAGAATAAAAAAAAATTAAAACAAACAAATGTTAACTTTGTTAAAGAACTCATTTCTAATGGTAATTCTTTTAACTTATTTGCTGGAAATGTAATATTTACAAGAGTAGTCATTATTCCAATTTCTTTTGGAAGTGTTGTAAGATTATTTTGTCCCATAATTAATTCAGATAAATTATTTAAACAAATAATATTTGATGGAATATATGTAATTTGATTATTTGATAAGTCAAGACATTTTAATGATTGAAGATCAAGAATTGGATCAGGAAATTTATTAAATTTATTTCCTCTTAATCGAAGGAGAGTTAATAATGAAAAATTTGAGAATGATGGTTCTAAAGACTATATTATTGAGTGAGTAATTTATTCTTGTTGTATTATATCTACAAATTATAAATAACATACATTAATTTGATTTAAACTTAAATCAAGACTTTTTAATGAATGTTTAAGTTTCATGATTTCATTTGGAATGCAAGTATATCCTTTTGACTTAGCAACAAAATTTGTAGTAACTTGTGTCATTAATTTGAACTCTTTTTTAAATAGATCTATCAATTCTAACTACTATCTATTTTCAGTATTATCTAAAAAAAAACATTTTAATCATATATTCTTCTTTCCTTTCTTATTCATGAACATATAATGACATTAATTTCATTAATTGTTCTTATTAAATATAACAAATTTACAATATTTAATATTCAACTCTAATTTTTTATTTCATTCAGATATCTTATGTTATATTTAATGAAAATATTTTCATAAAAGTATTCTACTATTGTTATTAGTATTAAACACAATTGGTTATTGATCTGTTTAATAAAAGGTATTATACAAACAAATTATCTACTCTAAATTCAATACAAATAATATTATTATAATTTATGGTTTTTTAATCAATAAAGAAATTGAAAAGAAGAATGAGATGAATTGTGATCTCAGTAATTCATTAAATTATTACAATGACTATAACCCTTCCTCCATCACTCACTGGAATATTACCAAAATACCAACAAGTTGTAATAAATTGTACATCTCCTGAATACAGAGAATTGTCAGCTCAAATCCATATGGCATTACTTCCATTAATTAATACAATTGCTATACTTCATACACCATATCAGTCATGTTCTGAACATTCATTTAAACAATTCCAAAAAGATGATAAAACTTTAGTAATTGAAGTTGGAGGAATTTGTGAACAACAAGACCATGTCTATATTTATCCATTAAACATTCCTGCTCTTCAACCAATTCATATTGATGATGATACTATTATTATTGTAGAACCTTCATTAATGGAAAAATATAGTTTTATGAAGTCTTTAAACAAAGAGTATTTAGTATTGAATATGAAAGACGCATTTATTATTAGAGAGAAAGCAATAAAAAATGTTTGTTATTACTTAATTTATGTTATATGAAAAGATAATTTATAAAATATAGAATGTTAATAAAGTAGTAATTATCTATGGAAGTGAGACATTTAATTCAATACCATTCCAATTATATTTCAATCCAATGAATATTAAGAAAATTAATATTGTCAATGGAAATGAAATTGATTGTTCAAAAGAAACAATGAGATATGTAATGAATAGATATTCATTATTTGATAAAATTAGAAGTGCAACAACATTTATGCTTTTACTCCTTGATCCTGATTGGTGTTTGTTTATTCTTTTCATTAAATATTCTCAAAATGAAATTCATTAATTAGACAATTCTGAATCATTTAAAAAACTAAGAAGTTTATTGATGAAAGAATATCATGTAATCACTGTCTTTATGGGAAATCCAGAAAATAAGTTACTGAATTATAGTGGACAAGTTGATATTGCTATTATTCTTGGTTCTGATTTATCTGAATTGAAGTTTGAAGGTGATATTCCAACAGTAACACCATATGAAGTATTGTATTCATTATATCTCAATAATGAAATTGAATGGAATGGAGACTATCCAATTGGCATTAAACGATCAAAACCATACATTGACCAAGTATATGAACTTACTAATTAATTAAAAGTTTGAACCATTTATTATTTAATGAATGAGAAGTTAAAAAAAAGAATTAATTTTTAAATATGAATTGTTTTTGTATCTACATTCATTATTACTAATATTTTGTAATAATAATGAATTGGTCATATATTAGAATCTTTTTTTTTCTTTTCAATTCTACTTCAATTAGGTATTTAATTTCTTTTATATTAAAGAAGAAATATTCCTTATTGAATGACTTATTCATAAGAAACAAGGTAATTGAATAAAACAAAACAATAATAAGATGGAGTATAAAATTAAAAGAAGAGAGAAATAATAAAAAAGGTTAGTTACTTAGTTATGTGTTCTTTCTCATAGATTCGTGGTAAAATTTTAGTAATGTCCATTGAATAAGAAACAAAAATTAAAATGATAAATCCAACAAGCATCCATTGAGCAATAGCTGCCACAGAAACAACGACTAAAATGTTAATAATTTTATTTATTATTTCACTTAAATTAAATAAACAAACATTTCATTGCAACACTACCAAAGATAGAAACTGTTGTAGGATGAATTGCCATTGCTAATATAATAGTAATTCCACATCCAATACAACACCATTTTCTAAAATTCATTGCACGTTCATCAAAATAAGAATAAACATTTTTCTTATCTTTAAGAATATAAAATATATATGATGTATGTATTATGACTAACATGAAAAATATTCCTGCACAACTTTGATGAACTCGACTTCCTATTGTTAAATGAGTTGATGAAATAATATCATCTTGTAATGGAATAATTGCATGAATTATAAAACAAATAACTCCAGATGATAATGTAATGAATAATTTAATAGTTTGTTGTTCAGAAAATAATTCAGTAATTGGTAAAACAGAAAAATGAATGTGATATGAGCAATATAAAAATAATATTCCTGTTATACAAAATCCAAATGAATATAAATAATATTCTGGTGATTTATAACCTGTTAATGAAATGAATGGTAATATTACACTTGATGGATAATGATTTAAGAATGTTGATATAATAAAACAAATAAGAATTGTAGTAACAGCAATAAGTGCTGCATTTCTAATAAGAATTGGTAATTTTTTAATGGTATTAAACGTCATGTATTTATGAGAAAAAAAAATTAAATAAAATTGACAGTTCAATTAAAAAAGAAATAAAATCTTTTAAATTGAAAAGAAAATAAATAAAAATCTAATTTTCTCATTAAGAAAACAAAAAACAAAAATAATATAAAAAAGAAATTCACAACTTATTTTATTGATAATAAGAATAATTCACTGGTTCCCATTGAGGTGGTGTAACATATTGAACTTGTTGTTGAGGTAATTGTTGAATAATTGGTTGAACATTTTGTCGTTGAACAAATCTATTATTTGTGCGATTACGATAAGGATTAGTATATTGTACTTGAGGTTGTATTTGTTGTATTTGTCTTTGTCTAAGAGGAACAAATTGTGGTTGAACAGGTTGAATATAAACAGGTTGAACTTGTCTTATAGCAGCAGGACGAACAGTTTGAATAGGTTGAATTTGAATTGGTTGTGTCATTGAAAAACCATCTTCATTTTCCCAATTATCACCAAAGAAATCATCATCTTGTTGTTGATATGTTTGAGCAAAAGGAGGTGGAGACATTGATGGTGAGAAAAATGTATTATCCATTATATATGGATCATATAATGGATCTGGAATATCATCTTGAACATGAACTCTTTGTGGAATTCTTCCATATTTCATTGCCATAGGATTTGGTGCTACAGCTCCAATTCTTGGATTTGATAATTCATCATTAACTTCATTTCTCATACAAATTTCTGCAACTTCTGCATTTAATGCTTCAATTTGACTTCTAATTTCTGCAAGTCTATTACGATCTCCACGTTGTTGTCTTTTTTGTTGTATTTGAGTATATGGATTTTCTTGATAAACCATACCAGCTATAGGAATATTTCTTGGATTATTATTATAAATTTGTGCTTGTTTTGCCATTTTTTGATAATCTTTTGAATTAAGTGTTTGACTAATATATTGTCTTCGTATTGGAACTTGTTGTTGAGGAGGTGGTTGTAAATAACCAATATTTCGAGTGGTATGTTGTTGTTGAATAGGAAGAACAATTCCATTTTGGTGTTGTTGTGCCAATTGTTTAGCAATTCTAAATTGTTGATAAAATTGTGAAGGACAAGTTTGATAAGGATTTGACATTCTCTCTTATTCTTTTACTAATTTTTAAAGTTCACTTTTTATTTTTATCTTTTCTTAATTTTTTTTTTTTATAAATAATTTAAAATAATAAATTATAATAAAATATAGTAATTTATTCATATTTAATTATGTTTTGTTGAGATTCTTTCTAATTTGTTATTTGTTAATATTTTATAATACTTGAACAACAGTATCTGGTTTAAATGAAAGAAGTGGATACAAATTATTTTCTTCAACTCCTTTAAACCCCTTTTCTTCAATATCATTACATTGAAAAGTAATAAATTTAGTTTTTTCATCATAACTAACAGTAATAACTCCATCTTGTAAACCAAATGATGATCGTTGAAGAGATCTATCATCTCCCATATATACTCCATCATAATATAATACATGTAATAGTGATGGTTTTACTGCTCTATTTAAGTCAATTGGTTCTTTAACAGTTACAAATCCAATACATACATTACCATTTAATACTCGAACAGTAAATTTTTTAATTGGGATATATAACATAATATTACAATAAGATACTTTCACATTTTTTGGACAACTGATAGTAAGGGTTGTTTTGTCAAATACTAAATTTTCACTATAAAAACTATAATCTCCAAACCATAGCATTTGTCTTGTCATTGATGATTGATCTTTCATTTCTTTTTTTAATAACTCTATTTGTTGTTTTAGGTTATTAATTTCATTAAGTAATTCTTTTGTCATTTAACTTTTATTCTTTATTATTTTAAGTTCTTCTTCTTAAAACATCTTCTTCTTAAAATTTATTATTTTTTTATTTTAAATTCCACAAAATATTTTTTAATTAAAAACTCTTTTTTGTTGTTCTGGTGTTGCTTTCATTTTAAATTCATATAACAAATTATCTGCATCATAAATATATTGTAATGGAATTTTATGTTCTAATTTGAGTGTCCAAATAAATAAATCATCAAATCTCATCTGACTGTTCATGATTTCTACTCTATTTTTGATAAGAATTGTTGCTGATAAAAATAAATATAATTTGTCTTTAGGAAATGAGATAAAACTATCCCATAATCTTAAAACTTCTTTTGAATTAAATTCTCGTTTAAATAACATTAATAACCATTTAACAATAAATTCAAATGTAATATTATTTTTATTTAAATATTCTCCAAATTCTTCATCTACAACATAAATAATATTTCCTACATTCATCATTTTATCTGATGATATTATTCCTTCTTCTCCATAAAATTCTTTTATTAATTCAAGTATTCCTTGAAATAAATAAAATACTTCAAATTCTGAATATGTAATTTGTATAATTAATGCTACTATATCACTCATTCCTTGTCCATATCCAATTTTATTTGTTATACTCATACTAACTAATACATCAAACATAACTTTTAATGTACTACTTGTTAAATCTTTAAATAAAATATTATCTCTATCTGTTCTTTGAACATCTTTACAAATAATACTAATATTTCTTTTATATCTATTCTTTGTTTGTTCATCCATTTCTTCTGGTTGTTTTCCATTCCATCGTTTTTTAATTTCATCATATTCATTCTTTAATAAAAGAAGTTGTTGTTTTCTTTCTTCTTCTGTTGAATTAAATTTCAATATTCCAAGAAACATTTCCCATAAAACAACTCTTATCTTTTCATCACTTCCATGATATTTGACTAACGTTCTCAACTCCTTTTCTTCAAATTCATGAATTCTACCATTTTCATCTTTCATCTCAATGATTTGTTCATATCCAATCTTACTTAAATCATTAACTATCATTTCATTTCTTTCAATTCTTAATTCATCAGTATCTCCTCGATATATCAAATTATCCATGTAATTCTTCTTTTTAAAGTTCTTATTCAATTTCTTTTATGTTATATATAACACAATGAATTAATTTCTTTCAATGGAGTTCAAAGGTTTCTTTATGGTTTCTTTGAGAACAACTTTCTTTTATTGGTTGTGGTGTGTTTATTAAAGAGAAGATGATAACATGATTAAATTTATGACAAGAATTAATGTGCCATTTAAATAATGAAATCTCATTCTTCATTACTTTACTTTTCATAGTTCAACATAAAGAGTGATTGTTTAATCAAGTAAATAGTTGTGTTGAAATGAGAGAAACAAATATAGAAAAGGTTCTGAATTATTTAAATAATGGCTATGAAAATAAAAAGTAAGTATTGATTTAGAGTAATTTTATTTGATACTTCTAGTACTGAACATTATCAAATCAACTATAATTCAATACATTTATTTTTTAGAACATTACATTCATTTGATTTTTGTTTTGTTTATTGAAGGTAGTATTCATTCTTTTATTTGTTTAGAATGGAGTTCTTGTGATTTAATTATATCAAAACAAATAGTAACAATTATTTGATATGAAATAACCAAATTGGTTTGATCTTGTTTCTGTTGAAAGTAAATCATGAATTGGAGATTATTAGAACAATTCCTTGTACTCTCTTCTTTTATTCAACAATGTATGATTTAATACATCAGCATTGATTATTTTATTGTCTCTTATTAGTTAAATAGAATGATTTCATTATGAAGACAAACTCAAATGAATTAGAATAGAGAATAACAGAGAAAGTGTTTAACAAAATGATTCTTTATGAAAAGAATAACATGAAAATAAATTGTTATTTTTAAATTTGTTTTTTAAAAAACATAAAAAATTTTAACTGAAAAATTTTGTATTTACACAATATGAGTGAAGACAACCAACAACAACCAGAAACACAACAAGTAAATCAATCAGTTGAAAGCAAAGAAGAACAAGATATTGGATTAATTGATATCATTAAAATTACTGATCAAAAACAAAAATGTGATGAAATTGAAATGAACCAAAAAGAAATGTTTGTTTATTATTAAATAAAATGAAAAGATAATCACAAAATAGTCAAAGTATTATCAAAGATCAATTACAACATGTAGCTCATATTCAACAATTAATTAGTGAAAAATCAAAGGATTTTGATAAAACTATTGATCAATCTATTGCAATAGTCAAAGATACTAGAAATGATCTTCTTGTTATTCAAGCAAAACTTCAGTTTGAATTTTTTATTTGTATTTAAAAATTCAATAAATATTAATATTTAGAAATATGAGATTAATGCTAAGATTACCAAATAAATAAACAATTGATTTTCATTTATTTATTATTTATTATTCAATTACTGTACATCGAATCCATAAAATATCACCAAATGGAATATGGTCAATAGTAAATAAACGACATTGAATATTCCATGTTCCACATTGTTCAATCATAAATTCATAAGAAACTTGAATAATATTACTACGTATAATTTGTGGAATTATAAAATTACTTTTGGTTGGAATTAATTCATTTCCTTTCCATTGACCAATATAACATCCTTTAGGCCATTGTTGATTTCCACTATTTTGAACCATCCATATTTTTATATGTTTTTCATTTTTATGAATAATTTGTATAGATTTAAATGTTACATCTCTGATAAATTCCATTTGATATCCAACTTCTTTCTTTTTACAATCATTCTCTTCTTTTATTTGACATTTCTTTGTAAACATTTGAATAATTAATTTACATTGATTTTTGAATTCTTCATCTTGTAATATTGTGTTTAGTTCTTTCCAACACATAAATGATTGAGATAACTGAGGTAATACAAGAATCTCAATAATGTTCATTAATCCTTCTTTTGTAGAAATCATCCCATTTTCATTCTCAAAAATATGAAGATTTACAACTCCACTTACTTCTTGATAAAATCTAATCCAATCATTTTGATTAGTAATAGTTGTTGGTCCTTTTGAACTACAATATAATAACACTCTCTCTTTGGGAAGTTGTCGAAATATTGAACGTAATTTCTTATTAAAAGATTTTAAATGGATCATTCTTTGATCAACAATAATTCTATGGTGTTCAACACCACAACAATCAACCTCAACAAGAAATTGTTTTTGCATAATTACTATATCTCATAATTATTATCTTCTTTATAAATCATTTTATTAACTAAACTTATCAAAACTAAACAAAACTTTATTTCTATTCAACTTAATTAAAGTTCCTCTTTGACTTTTTCATCACAAGGACAATGATACTTGTTTTGATTACATTCAACATCTTGATCAATTATTCCAATACAATACCTTCCTAATTTCTTATTACACATTAAATGATATTCTTCTTTCTCAACTTCATTAATAAAATCATACCTCTCCTTAAAACTATATAAATCAACACAATGTTCATCTGAATTCATTAAAATAATATTTGTTGTGTTCCATTGACTAACTCTACCAAATTGAATACTGAATATTGGATTAAATTGATAATGATTATCAATAATGATAGTTGATTTACCTTTGATAGAAAGAGAATAACAAAAATCATGTGAATTCTTATTTGAACATTCCTTTGATAATTTTTGACCTGAAATACTAATTGTACTATTCTTTCCAATTTTTAGCAAAGACTCTCCACTTAATTCGAATGAGTTAGATGATAATATTGTTGATTCTCCAGTATTTAATGTTGTGTTATATAACAAAAATATAGTTGATGCATTAATAGTACTATTAATTCCTAGTTCAATGACAGCATTTGAATATGATGATATATATTCCTTAACATCAATATAAACATTATTTTTAATATTTAATTGTGGAGTTTGAAATACATAAATATTATTAGTTATTAATTTAGCTTTATCTTCAATAGAAATAGTAGAAGTACCATAAACATAAAGATTCTGACATTCAAATAAACTCAATGAACCAATATGAATTTGACCATTATTAAATATATTAACAAAATATCCATTAACTTTAATAATACATTTTCTTTCTATTGTAAGTATAGTATTGTCATATAATTCAAGTTGATTCTTAATAACTAAATGACTTCCTTCTTTAAAGTAAATTGATGAATTTTCATATCCTATTAAACTGTCAAAGATAATTACTTCACTCTCATTTCCATTAATAAATAACCCATTTGATTTTAATACAACTTTTCCTTGTTTAACATTAAAATGTCCTTTATTGTTAATTTCAAGTGTTGAATTCTCTTCAATAATAACATTTCCTTTCACTTCTAATCTTCCTTTAACAACAACTTTACTTTGTTTAATTTCTATTTGTGGAATTTCTACTACACTATCTCTTTCAATAATAAATTGATTTTTAATAATACTATAGTTCATTAAAATAACATGAATATTAGGTTCTACAATTATTTTTTGTTGAATGGTAATGTCTTTGTCTATTTCAATTGTACAATTCTTTGATATTTTAATTTGGTCAATTCCTTTCATTAACTTATCACATTCTCCAGTAATATGAAAATCTTTATTAATCTCTAAAAATTGACAATTCTCTCCTGTAAACCCTTCATTACAATTAATTGAAATTGGTTGACATGAAATCTCATTAGCATTGACATGAGTTTTTATCCAAAAGAAGAAGAAGATAATGAAAATCATGTGTTACTTAAATCTTTTAAGTTCATCTCGAAGTATTAAAAGAATTTCTTATTTTTGTTATTTTTTATTTCTTTATTAAATTATACTTTCTAATAAAAGTAATTAATTATTATGAAATTATAATCAAAACACAAAAAAGAAATTGATTTTTTTGTGGTTTTTTTTAAAAGACTTCAATGAAATGAACAAAATAAAAAACAGTTGATGAAAAGAAACCCAATTGAAGCAATAACAACCACAATTTGATGAAAAGCTTAAACTTTTTTAATTTTCGTCAATTTCTGGGTCAACTCCACGCTTGTTTTCACATGTTTTCATTTTTTGTGGAATACCTTCTCCTTCTTTAAAATTATCATATTTAATATCAATTCTGTGTTCAAGATTTAAATATCTAATTAAACGTCCTTGTTGTGGTACTGATAATTTGCCAACAAGTTTATATAACGTTCTCATTAATTCAACTCTAGTCTTTCTTACTTTTCTCAAATTTTCATTTTGAACTTGGATTTTATTTCTTAATGTTTTTGTTTCATCGTGGCTTGTAAATACTGCCATATCTGCCATATCATGTTCGTTTTCACGTACTAACGCTCTTTCAGTATCATCTAATTTTTTTAAACTATTTTCTAATGCTTGTGCTTTAGTCATAATTGCCTTAACTTGTTTTCTGCATTGTTCTCCTCTACAAGCATCAATTGGGCTAACTACATCATATCCTCCAAATGTACTTACCATAGCATACATCTATTTTGTCAGTTTATTTCATTTTTTAATTAAAATCTTTTTTCCTTTCTTTTCATTTTAGATTTTCTTTTATTTTCAATAAAAATAAAAGTCAATATCTACTTTATAATTTAAAATACTTATTCAAAACAAACTTGTCCATTTGAGAAAGCAATCAGTAATACGAGTAATAATACACTCATTGTTGATAATATAAAATAATTTTAGATCTAGATCTTTTAAAATTTTTCTTTATTTGTTTCACTTTTTTTCAATTATTTTCTTTGATTTTTGTTTTTTTTTTCACTTTTTAACCATAGTTCTATCAGATCAGGAAAGAACGTTTTCGGTGTATTTCTTTTCATTTAGTTTTATCACATCTGTTTTTCTTCTGTTCTATTTGGCTGTCTCTACTCTATAGCCAAGAACCAGAATAATTTTAGGAAGGAATGAGGCAAGAACAGAGGAAATGGTTCACTTAATTGGTAGGTGGTTGTGCAAATGTCTTAGTTAAGTGTGTGTGCAATTCAAAGAGTGTTTATGATGCGATGGTTATTTATTAAGGGAATACAAGAAAATATAGTTGGAAACAATAAAGAAATGAACTGGAAATGATGTTGTTATTGGTTGTGTGTTTTAAAGATATTTCTCTTGTTATTGGATTTAAAAGGTAGTTATTGGTATAGGGTTAGTTATAAAAAATGAGCCATACTAAAATGATTTAAGTTGATTATCAATTGTTCAAATAAACAAAATGCCAATGAACATGAGGGGATGATAGATGCAAAATGTTTAATGATTTAAAGATTATTTTAATTATTGTCTATTCATTGTCATAAAATATATTACCTTTTATTAGTGTGTTGGTAATTATTATTACCACTGTATTATAATAGTTTAAATACTTGAATATACTTGTAATTATTTTTGATAATAAATGAAAATGAGTCTTTTGTTGTTTTTCATTAAAATATTTTGATTATTAAATATCCTTCATAAAGAAAAAGAATAATATTGTGTAGTTACACTCTTACAACGTTTTGAATATTGTTAATATTTTATTTATTCGTTGGGGTATGAAGGTATTAATTTATAATCATTATTTTAGTAATACTCTTTTACAACAATATCTTTGTATAAATAAATACAGAAGTATAAAGCATTTGTTTATTTTGTTTTATTTTCAGTATATTTGTTTATTTACGATAAAGTAACAAGATTTACAAATCAATTTGGAAAATATATTATCTGTTTTTCAATAGAATAATGATTTTTGAAGTTGAATTGATAATTTCTTGATTTCATTTAGGTTTAACTCATTTATTATTATTGAGACACAAATCATATTTAGACAATGTGTTAATAATAATATAATTTATGTTAATGTTCATTCCATTGTTATTAAATTTTTGTTTATTATTTAAGTTACAACAAAACAATAAAATAAGATAATTTATTATTTATATTTATTCTGAACTTACTATTTTCATTCTGTGTTTTGGTTATATAATTCTTTATTCTTTATTCCATAAACACTTTGTATCAACATTATTACTTATTCATTAATAATCATGTTATTTTTATTTGATTCTTTTCTATCATATTTTGGTATTAACTTGATTTATTATTTGATTGAATTATCTGTTAATTTGTTTGAATATACTATTAATCATTTGTACAACAGGATATTAGTTATTTTATTAAAAACAGATATTTCAAATTATTATAACTAAAGTAAAAGCACCGAAGTTAAGTACACATTTAAGTTAATAATCATTACTGTATTACATTAGGTTTCATTTATATTAATCTAAATAAGTTAGTCATTTTATTTTTGATTAAATACTTAATGTATTACATATATATTATTATTATTTTAAATTTATATGTTATTTATCTTCATAATTGATGAGTTAATGAAAAGATAAGATTGTTCAACTTTTTATAATATTGGATTTATATAAAATTACTCATTCAATTAACTTATTAACAATAACATACATCTATAGTACAAACAGTTTTGATATTTATTGTTTCTATTTCAATGATAATGAATTGAATGTATTTGAGATTCTTCATAAAAGAATGGTACAACTAATCATTTCAACATATTTTTTCATAAGAAATTCAAATAAAAAGAAGTAAATATTTTAAGTGTTTATTCTTATGATCAACATTTTTAAAAGAGTATATCCTAAACTTAAATGAAGAAGATAAGACTATATGTCATTATAAATTAAAAGTATATTTTTGATGAAGTTAAGAAATGACAATAAAAATTCTTATTTTTAAGCATCAATATTATCATTGTAGTTGATTAATTTTATTATATTTAAATAAGACACATTCTAGAAATACATTAAATGTTATGAAACAATATTATAGAATTAGTTTTAGAATAGGAATAAAACTATCATCATTCTTGATTTATTCAAATTGTTTGCTAGTGTTTAGATGGCTACGAAAAAAGAAATAAGAGAAAAATGAAGAAAAAGAATGATATAAAAGAAAAAAGTGAAATTAGGAAGTAGAAGAAGATGAAAAGAATAAAAGTAGAATGTTGAGAATATAAAATGAAAGAAGATAAAAATGAATAATTCAAAAAGAGATAATAAAAGATGAAAAGAATGATGAAATAAAAGATGCATTTTTTATTATAGAAATTAGAAATATACAATAAAAAAGTGTTTAATTTATTGATGTAAATTATTTAACATTATTTTATTGATATAATTTATTTTATTCATTTTTATTTTTATTATTTTTATTTATATGTATTATTTATTATCTTTTTTTGTTCTAGAAAATATAGAATTTGAAATATAATTTGTTGAATCAAAATAATTAGAATCGATAATACATCTTCATAAAATGAAATTATAAATATATTAACATTTATAATATCATTAACAATATTTAATATAGAAGAAGTGAAAAAAGAGAATCTGTTTATCAAAATAATATTGAAGAAAATATAAACAAGATAAAATATTAAACAAGAAAAGAATAAATAAATGAAATAAAAGATAATAAACAACAGAATAACATACACAAGAGAAGTTAGATATACAAAATATAAAATGAAAATACAGAAAATAAATAAAATATTATTCATAAATAATAATATGAATAATAAAAGAAATAAATAAAATACATAAATATGAATATGATAGAAATAAAAGAATAAGATATATAAATTATTGATAAAAATAATACATATTATCAACATCAATTATTATAAAGAATAATTAAAATAATAATTATGAATAATGATAAAATAACAATAGAAATATAATTAAAATATAAAATTAAAATATAAAATGATGAAATAAAATAAAATATAAATACAATTAATTATAACAACATTTAAATTTAATTATAATAATTTAATATTCATTTTCATGTTAAATAGATAATAATAATCAAATAATAATAATAAATAATAAATAAATTTATATAGAATAAATAATAAATAATAAAATAATATTTATTTCATTATTTCATTGTTTTATATTTATTTTATTTATTCAGTTATATTATTTATATTTATTTTATTTAATTTGAAATATTTATTCATTATCAT
>NW_001854493.1:0-2427 GCF_000209125.1 Entamoeba dispar SAW760
TTTTTTGAGAATGAATGATTATTTTTATTAAAGACTATTAAAAAATTATTTAATATCTTTATATCTCATTCTTTAAATTAAATTCTGTTTAACAATTATCTTAATCTGTATTAGTTATTATTCATGATTTATTTATTTTATTTTATCTTCATTATGTATTTCTTTTTAATATTAATCATTATTTTTTTATATTAATATCTCAAAAAATGTCAACGAAAGTATAAAAATTTATAAGGTAAAAGTTGTTCAGAATTGAATTCTAAACAACTCTTTATTTAATGATGTTGTAATGATAAATTGAACGATTTTATTCATCTTTTTAACGTTTGAATTGAAATAGTTTAAATAATAAAATAATATAGTTTTTTAATAGAAAAGATTTTTTGAAAAATGTTGATTTAAAAATAAATAACTTATACTTCATAAAATCTTGATTTAAAAAATGTTATTTCTACAATGAATAACAAAAAATAATCTATAAATAGAACACTATTATTTTAATAATTATTAATATCTCAAATGTACTGCGTCAAGAATTAATAACAACTGCATTTTTTAAGTGCATGATGTAAGGTAATAGATACCTAGTACTTTTTATTAAAATCAAAAAAGTGCACCTTTTTTCAATAAAATTGTTGAACTTGTATCTCATCTACAACCTCACCATTTCTGATAAAACTTTATTTTTTGGAGGTTCCATATAAAGTTACTAGATACCTAGTACTTTTTATTAAAATCAGACGCATTTAACTTCTTTCGTCTAATTTAGACAGAAACATGTCAAAAATTATCTCAGATAGAAAGCGACCAGAATTAATAATTTTTATCTTTTTGTAGAGTGCATATTAATGTGATTAATACTTAGTACTTTTTATTAAAATTGACGACATTTAACTTCTTTCATTTGGTTTAGATAAAAATAGAATAAATTAATATCTCAAATACATGACGATCACAATTAATAATTTTTATCTTTTTGCAGAGTGCTTTTGAAGATAATTGATATATAGTACTTTATATTAAAATCATAAAAAGTGCACCTTTTTTCAACAAATTTGTTGAATTAATATCTCTGCTACAACCTCACCATTTCTGATAAAACTTTATTTTTTGGAGGATCCACAGAACGATATTGGATACCTAGTACTTTTTATTAAAATCAAAAAAGTGCACCTTTTTTCAATAAAATTGTTGAATTAATATCTCTGCTACAACCTCACCATTTCTGATAAAACTTTATTTTTTGGAGGATCCACAGAACGATATTGGATACCTAGTACTTTATATTAAAATCAAAAAAGTGCACCTTTTTTCAACAAATTTGTTGAATTAATATCTCTGCTACAACCTCACCATTTCTGATAAAACTTTATTTTTTGGAGGATCCACAGAACGATATTGGATACCTAGTACTTTATATTAAAATCATAAAAAGTGCACCTTTTTTCAATAAAATTGTTGAATTAATATCTCTGCTACAACCTCACCATTTCTGATAAAACTTTATTTTTTGGAGGATCCACAGAACGATATTGGATACCTAGTACTTTTTATTAAAATCAAAAAAGTGCACCTTTTTTCAACAAATTTGTTGAATTAATATCTCTGCTACAACCTCACCATTTCTGATAAAACTTTATTTTTTGGAGGATCCACAGAACGATATTGGATACCTAGTACTTTTTATTAAAATCAAAAAAGTGCACCTTTTTTCAATAAAATTGTTGAATTAATATCTCTGCTACAACCTCACCATTTCTGATAAAACTTTATTTTTTGGAGGTTCCATATAAAGTTACTAGATACCTAGTACTTTTTATTAAAATCAGACGCATTTAACTTCTTTCGTCTAATTTAGACAGAAACATGTCAAAAATTATCTCAGATAGAAAGCGACCAGAATTAATAATTTTTATCTTTTTGTAGAGTGCATATTAATGTGATTAATACTTAGTACTTTTTATTAAAATTGACGACATTTAACTTCTTTCATCTAATTTAGACAGAAACATGTCAAAAATTATCTCAGATAGAAAGCGACCAGAATTAATAATTTTTATCTTTTTGTAGAGTGCATATTAATGTGATTAATACTTAGTACTTTTTATTAAAATTGACGACATTTAACTTCTTTCATCTAGTTTAGATAAAAAAGTTAATATCTCAAATACATAACTATCATAATTAATAATAATTATAGTTATGAGTAATAAACTATAATGTGTTTGATATTTATTACTTTTTAAAGAAATATAGATATTTAATTATTTATTGATTTTTTAACTAATATAACACTTGAAAAATATTTTATATAATTTTGAACGTAATTTATTTGTGGTATGAAATATTATATTATTATATATTTTGGTACATGTAATTTATTGTTATAAAATGTTATAAAAATTGAGTTAATAACAATTTCTATTT
>NW_001854492.1:0-2160 GCF_000209125.1 Entamoeba dispar SAW760
GGTGAACTATACTTGAACGGATTGAAGCCGAAGGAAACTTTGGTGGAAGATTCACGCAGTGTTAACGTGCAAATTACTTGTCATATTTGAGTATAGGGGCGAAAGACTCATCGAACTATCTAGTAGCTGGTTCCACCTGAATATTCCCTTAGGAAGGTCAAAGTATTAATAGTATTGATTGGTAAAGATAATGATTAGGTGTAATGGGTGAGTATTTTCACTCAACATCTTGTCAAACTATGAATAAACAAAGAAGAATTCTCAGTGTTAAATACACTTCAGGAATTTAAATATAAACATACTTTGAATCGGCCAAGTCTGGTAAGCAGGACTGGCGATGCGGGATGAACCGAACGTCGAGATAAAGTGCCAAAAAGAAACATAACGAGTACCACAAAAGGTATTCATTCATATTGACAATAGGACGGTGGCCATGGAAGTCGGAAACCGCTAAGGAATGTGTAACAACTCACCTATCGAATGAATGAGTCCTGAAAATGGATGGCATTATAATTTCTTAACTGATACTCGACCGTTAAAATGAAGACATTTTAACGAGTAAGGAAACGAAATGGCGTAAGGACAACAAAAGTAGTAAAGATTTAAAGTAATTTAGATTGAAACTGTCCTTAGTGCAGATCTTGGTGGTAGTAGCAAATACTAAGAAGAGGAAAAAAACATCTTAGAACTGAAGAGGAGAAAGGTTCCTAAACAACATTACTTGGATTAGGGTGAATCGATCCTAAATTACAGATGGAAATCCTTAAGAAATATATAAGTGACATATAGTCAATATAAGGATTGAAAGGGAATAAGATTAATAGTTCTTAATCAAGAGAATTAATGATTAAATCTTAGAAATAAGATTAAATCGAATAAAATGGTAACATATCATGAACTTTAAAATGGAGTGTGAAAATCTACGGAAGAGTTCTCTTTTCTTCTTAACAAAAGTAAACTCCACTGAAATGAATCAATCAGAGAAGTGGAATTTATTGGCTTTGTAAGAAATTCAACATATGATTGAATTGTGGTATTTTTGCAGTCTTCATAAAAATTAAAGGGAATCTTAGCATAAAGCTAATTAAAGAATTCTTTTGCTCGTACTAATAACCGCAACAGGTCTCCAAGAAGCAAAATCTTTAGTTAAATAGAATAACGCAGGTAAGGGAAGTCGGCAACATAGCTCTGTAAGTTAGCAAGAAAGAGTAGCTCTGGTGATTTCCTTGTAAAAGGATTAAAATCGAATCAGAACTTTAAAGGTTAGGGGAATCCGACTGTTTAATAAAAAACATAGCATTCTGATAAATCTAAAAGGTTCATTACAGAATGTGATTTCTGCCCAGTGCTCTGAATGTCAAGGTAATGAAATTTACTTAAGCGCGGGTTAACGGCGGGAGTAACTATGACTCTCTTAAGGTAGCCAAATGCCTCGTCATCTAATTAGTGACGCGCATGAATGGATCACCGTGATTCCCACTGTCCCTATCTGCAATCTAGTGAAACCACAGTCAAGGGAACGGGCTTGATTGGAACGGCGGGGAAAGAAGACCCTGTTGAGCTTGACTCTAATTTATCATGTGAAATCGATTTTTTGGTATAGGCTAGGTGGGAGACTTTGTCAAACGTGTAATACCACCACTAGAAATACTATTTCACTCATTTCGTTAAATGTTAAAATGGATTTTCCATTAATTTAAAAACATTAAAACTTCGGTTGAAACAGGCGATTGAAAAAGATAGACGGGGAGTTTGGCTGGGGCGGCACATCTGTTACAAGATAACGCAGGTGTCCAAAGATGAACTCAATGAGGACAGAAACCTCATGTAGAATATAAGGGTATAAGTTCATTTGATTATTGATTCCAGTACAATCAATAACTCTGAAATGATGGCCTAACGATCCCTAAGATTTTTAACTAGAAAAAATTTAAAACATATTAGATTTATCTGATGTGTGAGACCGTAAGGTGATTTCTAGTTAATCCTTTAATAATAAGGCTTGGGGTGTCAGAAAAGTTACCACAGGGATAACTGGCTTGTGGCAGCCAAGCGCTCATAGCGACGTTGCTTTTTGATCCTTCGATGTCGGCTCTTCCTATCCATTTCAAGCAGAATTGAAAAAAGGTATGATTGTTCACCATTTAATAGGGAACGTGA
>NW_001854491.1:0-2007 GCF_000209125.1 Entamoeba dispar SAW760
TTTCTTATTAATTAATTTTAATGATGAACATTCATAAAAATGTCTGTTTTATATTTTACTAATTAGTGATTGTATATTAATTTCTTTCATACCATAACAAAACATAAAATATTCATCTCCAATTGATTTAACTTCTATTGGTATTGTATTCCAATATCTATTTCAATCTGATTTTGTATATATTCTATGTTTTTACATTTTCCTTTTTCTTTTAAATATATTGAATAACTAATATCATACCATATTACATATTTAAATATTTTTCCATCTTTAAATATTTCATTATATTTATTATAAATATGAAATGTTTCAATGTTAGGAAATAATTTTCTTGAATATTCATTTAATGGAATTGGATTAAAATGAAATCGTTCAATATTTCCTTGAAATCTTTTAACTCCTATTTCTAAATTAATAAAATCATTAAAATCATTAAAATACATTGATGTTATCATTATTTCATTATACCTTATTCTCATTCCTTCATTTAATTTGAACTTAAAATATTTTTAAGATTATTTTTTGATTTTATTTTTATTTTTTATATTTTATTTGAAGGATTTATATCAGAGACACTACACACTATCATTAAAATGAAATCAGAATTTAAATCACCAATTATCATCTGATAACAACAATATATTTAGTAATATATTCATCACTCAATATTATAATGATTTGTGTTGATTGTTATTTAATAAGAAATGTATGATTGAATATTGAAGAATGTTATTTGGTTCAAATGGTTGTTGTTTAATATGATGAAACATTATTTATTAATGATAGTTTAAAGTTGAATATGAAATAATATCAATAATTAAATTGATTCTACTGATAGTTGTTGATATTAAAGAAAATGAAGCATGATTATAATGATATTGATGTATTCTTCTTAAAATAACAATGTAAACAATAACCAATTCCAATAATCATTAATTTTAAATTCAAATACAAATAACAAATTAAATAAAAGATTTCAATTGAAAATAATTGAAAATACTTTAGTTCATTAGAAATAAAGAATAGTAAATAAATTAATTTATTTAATTGTCAATACCATGAAATACAAATTATTTTAAATCATATTTGATTAAATTTAATTCTTTCTTGATTCTTCTCTTGTTATTTCTACTGATTGTTTATCTTCTAATTTATCTCAACTTATTATAAATCTTTTATTAAAATTATATTTATATTCATGTTTACTTACTGATTATTTTAAATTCATTAAAACACTTAATCTAATGAAATTATCTTAAATTAATTTGTATAATAAATTATTTATATTTAACATTATGAATTATTCATTTCTCGTTATAAATATTTTCATTACTATCTATTATTTCTATTTTCTTTATATCTTTTTTTATTTCTTATATTACTCTCACTTTTCTTTATTTTATTCATTCATTATGTTCATAAATATAATGATATCATTGTTAATACAATTTAAAATAAAATGAATGATGTATTCTCATTTTTACAAATTAGTTTTTATATATTTTATGTTATTATTCTTGATTTTATTCATATTTGTTTTCTACTTATCTTTTATTTATTTTTATTTATTTCAATTTCTTTTCTGTTTATATTTATTATTCTTTTCATCTTTCTTTTTATTATATGTTTATTTTATATTCTTTCTTGTTAATTTCTTCTATTTTATATTAATGTAAATCATTTCATTATGTGTTATTGTTATATGTTCATTATAATTATTTTCTTCTTTCATTATTCTTTTATTCATTCATTTTATTAAATAAGATGAAAATTCTATCAATAAATGAAATTAAATCATTGGTTATGAATTTGATGAATGTATTTGAATAATAAATTATATGGAAATTAAATATAAAATAGAGAATTGATATTTCTAATGAATTATTATATGGTTATCAATGAAATAATTCATTAGTTCAATGTATTAAATTAATATCAAATATAATATTTCAATTAACTTTTATTCACTTTATAGTAATTTATTCATTAATCTTTTTTATTTTATTC
>NW_001854490.1:0-1095 GCF_000209125.1 Entamoeba dispar SAW760
ATATCATATCTATATCTATATCTATATCATATCTATATCATTTATATAACTTATATCATTTATATAACTTATATCATTTATATAACTTATAACATTTATATAACTTATAACATTTATATAACTTATATATCCCTTTTTTTATCTTCCCAGTATTTTATGAATGTTATAGGGCTTTGTGGCGCAATGGAAACGCATCAGACTACGAATCTGGGGATTGCAGGTTCGATCCCTGCCAAGCTCGTCTTTTTATTGACTAGATTACTTTACTTTAATCCCTTTCAACTTCTATAACCTTTATATTCTATTATATATATATTTCTTTATTTATATATATATATATATTTCTTTATTTATTTATTTATATATATCTTTATTTATATATCTATGTATGTATTTATTTCTATATTCCTTTATTTCTATATTTCTATATTTCTATATTCCTTTATTCCTTTATTCCTTTATTTAAAAAAAAACTCTCTATATAAAAACAAAAAGGTAGATTACCTGACGTTCCCATCTGTGTGAACATAATGGTACTGATCAGGCTCTAAGCATCTTTACTTCCGTGTTCGGATGGGAACGGGTGTATCCTACTTGATATGAACCTACCGTTATCCTACTTACTTATGACTATGACTATCATATATTTTCTTATATTATTATATTATTATATGACTATGTACTTTTATTATTATTCCTAGTCTGTTTATTTTATATCTTATCTTTCTTATGTCTTTTATATATCATATCTATATCTATATCTATATCATATCTATATCATTTATATAACTTATATCATTTATATAACTTATATCATTTATATAACTTATAACATTTATATAACTTATAACATTTATATAACTTATATATCCCTTTTTTTATCTTCCCAGTATTTTATGAATGTTATAGGGCTTGTGGCGCAATGGAAACGCATCAGACTACGAATCTGGGGATTGCAGGTTCGATCCCTGCCAAGCTCGTCTTTTTATTGACTAGATTACTTTACTTTAATCCCTTTCAACTTCTATAACCTTTATATTCTATTATATATATATTTCTTTATTTATATATATATATATATTTCTTTATTTATTT
>NW_001854489.1:0-1344 GCF_000209125.1 Entamoeba dispar SAW760
GTAGTATAAGTAGTATAAGATAGTATAAAATAGTATAAAATAGTATAGATAATATAAAAGAATAGAGTGTACACTAAAAGTATAATAAAAGGAATATATAAGTTTAATAGATGTAAAAATATAGTAATAGATGTCATATAGATGTACAAAAAGGTGGGAACGGTGAGTATCGAACTCACGACCTTAAGATTATGAGACTTACGCTCTACCAACTGAGCTACGTTCCCTATTCAAACAATAACATAGAATAAAAACAAAAATAGATATAATAATAGTGGAAACATATAATAATAGTGTATATCTATATTAATAGGTTATAGTGTATAAAGTATAGATATAATAATAGTCTATAAAGTATAAAGTATAAAATATAAAATATAAAGTATAAAATATAAAATATAAAGTATAAATATAATAATAGTCTATAGTCTATAGTCTATAAAGTATAAAGTATAAAGTATAGATAATAGAATAGTGTATAGTCTATAAATAATAAAAATAATAATAGTATATAAAGTATAGTGTATAAATAGAATAGTGTATAGTATATATAATATAAATAGGATAAGTATAATAGTATAGATAAAGGTGTATATATAATATAAGGATAAGTTATAGATAAAAAGACGAGCATAGCAGGGATCGAACCTGCAATCCTCAGATCCGAAGTCTGATGCGTTTCCATTGCGCCATATGCCCATTATCAGATAAGTACATAAGTACAGAGGTGGATGATATCTAGAACACATATATCAAAAGTAAAGATAATAAAAGGTAGTAAAGGTAGTAAAGGTAATAAAGGTAATAAAGTTAATAGGGATAGTAAGAATATAAGGAAAGGAAGTAGTAGTTACATAGTATAAAACACTATAAGTAGTATAAGTAGTATAAGATAGTATAAAATAGTATAAAATAGTATAGATAATATAAAAGAATAGAGTGTACACTAAAAGTATAATAAAAGGAATATATAAGTTTAATAGATGTAAAAATATAGTAATAGATGTCATATAGATGTACAAAAAGGTGGGAACGGTGAGTATCGAACTCACGACCTTAAGATTATGAGACTTACGCTCTACCAACTGAGCTACGTTCCCTATTCAAACAATAACATAGAATAAAAACAAAAATAGATATAATAATAGTGGAAACATATAATAATAGTGTATATCTATATTAATAGGTTATAGTGTATAAAGTATAGATATAATAATAGTCTATAAAGTATAAAGTATAAAATATAAAATATAAAGTATAAAATATAAAATATAAAGTATAAATATAATAATAGTCTATAGTCTATAGTCTATAAAGTATAAAGTATAAAGTATAGATAATAGA
>NW_001854488.1:0-2995 GCF_000209125.1 Entamoeba dispar SAW760
ATTATTATTATATATCTTATTATCTATACTTATGTATTATTACTTATTTTATATCATAAGTATTTTATACTTTTATACTTTTATACTTTTATACTTTTATACCTTTATACCTTTATACCTTTATACCTTTATACCTTTATACCTTTATACCTTTATAACTTATTCCTTTATTACCTTATTACCTTCTATGTATACTTTATCCACTTAGTGTTTACTTATTCTTATATATTATGTTTATATACTACCCACTATTCTGTATTATCCCTAGACTCTATGTATATCACTTAGTGCTTATATTCTACTTATATTCTACTATATACATCTATCTTTTTAACTTCTACACTATTCCTTGTACTTTTATACCTATATCACTATATCATTATATGTTTATATGTATATATGACTATATGACTATATGTTTATATGTTTATATGTATATATCACTATATACCTATATGTTTATATGACTATATGTTTATATGACTATATGTTTATATGTTTATATGTTTATATGTTTATATGTTTATATGACTATATGACTATATGTTTATATCACTATATCACTATATGTTTATATGACTATATGACTATATGACTATATCACTATATACTATGAACATATATGTGCTGTTATATCCTTTGTGATGGCTTTGTAGTTAGTGGTAAAATACCCGCTTTGGGTGCGGGTGGCCCGGGTTCGATTCCCGGCGAAGCCCTTTTTACCACTATATCTCTATACTTTAACTACCTAGACTCTAATTTCTACTTATATTATGTTATATTATCTATTCTTATCTATTATTAACTATTCCTATTTATCTATTATATTTATTATATTTATTATTATTATTATTATATTTCTTATTATTATTATATATCTTATTATCTATACTTATGTATTATTACTTATTTTATATCATAAGTATTTTATACTTTTATACTTTTATACTTTTATACTTTTATACCTTTATACCTTTATACCTTTATACCTTTATACCTTTATACCTTTATACCTTTATAACTTATTCCTTTATTACCTTATTACCTTCTATGTATACTTTATCCACTTAGTGTTTACTTATTCTTATATATTATGTTTATATACTACCCACTATTCTGTATTATCCCTAGACTCTATGTATATCACTTAGTGCTTATATTCTACTTATATTCTACTATATACATCTATCTTTTTAACTTCTACACTATTCCTTGTACTTTTATACCTATATCACTATATCATTATATGTTTATATGTATATATGACTATATGACTATATGTTTATATGTTTATATGTATATATCACTATATACCTATATGTTTATATGACTATATGTTTATATGACTATATGTTTATATGTTTATATGTTTATATGTTTATATGTTTATATGACTATATGACTATATGTTTATATCACTATATCACTATATGTTTATATGACTATATGACTATATGACTATATCACTATATACTATGAACATATATGTGCTGTTATATCCTTTGTGATGGCTTTGTAGTTAAGTGGTAAAATACCCGCTTTGGGTGCGGGTGGCCCGGGTTCGATTCCCGGCGAAGCCCTTTTTACCACTATATCTCTATACTTTAACTACCTAGACTCTAATTTCTACTTATATTATGTTATATTATCTATTCTTATCTATTATTAACTATTCCTATTTATCTATTATATTTATTATATTTATTATTATTATTATTATATTTCTTATTATTATTATATATCTTATTATCTATACTTATGTATTATTACTTATTTTATATCATAAGTATTTTATACTTTTATACTTTTATACTTTTATACTTTTATACCTTTATACCTTTATACCTTTATACCTTTATACCTTTATACCTTTATACCTTTATAACTTATTCCTTTATTACCTTATTACCTTCTATGTATACTTTATCCACTTAGTGTTTACTTATTCTTATATATTATGTTTATATACTACCCACTATTCTGTATTATCCCTAGACTCTATGTATATCACTTAGTGCTTATATTCTACTTATATTCTACTATATACATCTATCTTTTTAACTTCTACACTATTCCTTGTACTTTTATACCTATATCACTATATCATTATATGTTTATATGTATATATGACTATATGACTATATGTTTATATGTTTATATGTATATATCACTATATACCTATATGTTTATATGACTATATGTTTATATGACTATATGTTTATATGTTTATATGTTTATATGTTTATATGTTTATATGACTATATGACTATATGTTTATATCACTATATCACTATATGTTTATATGACTATATGACTATATGACTATATCACTATATACTATGAACATATATGTGCTGTTATATCCTTTGTGATGGCTTTGTAGTTAAGTGGTAAAATACCCGCTTTGGGTGCGGGTGGCCCGGGTTCGATTCCCGGCGAAGCCCTTTTTACCACTATATCTCTATACTTTAACTACCTAGACTCTAATTTCTACTTATATTATGTTATATTATCTATTCTTATCTATTATTAACTATTCCTATTTATCTATTATATTTATTATATTTATTATTATTATTATTATATTTCTTATTATTATTATATATCTTATTATCTATACTTATGTATTATTACTTATTTTATATCATAAGTATTTTATACTTTTATACTTTTATACTTTTATACTTTTATACCTTTATACCTTTATACCTTTATACCTTTATACCTTTATACCTTTATACCTTTATAACTTATTCCTTTATTACCTTATTACCTTCTATGTATACTTTATCCACTTAGTGTTTACTTATTCTTATATATTATGTTTATATACTACCCACTATTCTGTATTATCCCTAGACTCTATGTATATCACTTAGTGCTTATATTCTACTTATATTCTACTATATACATCTATCTTTTTAACTTCTACACTATTCCTTGTACTTTTATACCTATATCACTATATCATTATATGTTTATATGTATATATGAC
>NW_001854487.1:0-1427 GCF_000209125.1 Entamoeba dispar SAW760
TGTTTATATGACTATTTATTGTTCTATATATGACTATAGATGCCATACTTTCTTATTATCTTACTATCATACTATCATACTATCATACTATCATACTATCATACTATCTTACTATCTTACTATATGTATCCTCTACTTATACACTAGATATACTATATCTTACTTTATCTATACTTTATGGATACTATATGTATAAAAAGTGAGGGCTAGAGGGATTGAACCACTGACCGGCTGATCTGGAGTCAGCTGCTCTGCCACTGAGCTAAGCCCCCTTCATCTATATTTAATCTATACTATATTCTTTTTATGTACTTCCCTTATATATTATATATTATATATTATTATATTTATTATATATATTATATGTATATATTCTACTTTATATATTATATATTATATCCTTTATATTCTATATTCTATTTTATATTCATGACTTATACTTATACTTATACTTATATCCTTTATTATTATATTCCTTTATTACTATATTCCTTTTATACTTTATTCCTTTTATACTTTATTCCTTTTATACTTTATTCCTTTTATACTTTATTCCTTTATTACTATATTACTATATTCTTTTTATACTTTATTCCTTTATTACTTTATTACTTTATTCCTTTTATACAAATACTCTCATGTATGTATATGTATAATATGTATAATATGTATAATATGTATAATATGTATGTATTTCTTTAAAAACAATGCTCTCAGCAGGTTTCGAACCTGCGACCCTGGCGTTATTAGCACCATGCTCTACCGACTGAGCTATGAGAGCTTACTATAAACTACTTTATCATATAATCTGTTTACATATTATGTTTATATTATATATATTTCTTTCTATTTATATTATCTATATATTATTATATGTTTATATGTTTATATGTTTATATGACTATACTATTCTATTCTTTAACTATTCCGACTAACTTATTCACTCTTTTATATAACCTTTTATAACTTAAACTTACTTCTTTATTTTTTTTATATGTTATATATATATATTTTATTTATTTTATATCTTATATCCTTTTATATCTTTTATATCACTTTCCAGTGTTTATATGACTATTTATTGTTCTATATATGACTATAGATGCCATACTTTCTTATTATCTTACTATCATACTATCATACTATCATACTATCATACTATCATACTATCTTACTATCTTACTATATGTATCCTCTACTTATACACTAGATATACTATATCTTACTTTATCTATACTTTATGGATACTATATGTATAAAAAGTGAGGGCTAGAGGGATTGAACCACTGACCGGCTGATCTGGAGTCAGCTGCTCTGCCACTGAGCTAAGCCCCCTTCATCTATATTTAATCTATACTATATTCTTTTTATGTACTTCCCTTATATATTATATATTATATATTATTATATTTATTATATATATTATA
>NW_001854486.1:0-1593 GCF_000209125.1 Entamoeba dispar SAW760
AGAAATAACAAAAAGAAATTAAAGATAAAAACAAATAAATAAAAATAGAAAGAATAAAAAACAAGGAATTAGAAGATAAATTAAGAAACAGAAAGAAGAAAATGATAAATTGAAACAATAAAAGAAAATTCAATTATCAAATCATCAGAAGAAAAAGAAAACAACATCAATGAAGAAAATATCGAAGATGTAAATATTAACAAAATGAAGAAGAAAACAATATCACTGACAAAAACAAAAGCACCAAAGAAGAGAAGTGGATTGAGTTGAATAATTATAGAAGAGAAGAAGTAGATTACATTAAAGAAGAAAGCAGGAAGAAACTAAAACAAATACAAGAATGAGTGATTCGAATCAAGAGAGAAGAATTATTAAGAATGACATTAGAAGAACTGGAGAAGATAAATGGAGAGAATATCAATATAGAAGAAATAATGAAGAACAAATAAACAATCAGAACTAGAAGAAAATAAGATAAAAAATTAATAATGTTATTGATTAAATATAATAAATATTAAAATGAAAATTAGAGGGAACCAAAATAAGCAAAGAAATAATGCATCTAAATAAAAAACCCCAAAAAGAAAAGGGCAAAATATTTTGCATCAATAAAATAATACTTTTTATTATTTTGCTCCTAAAAAATAAAAAATAAAAGTGTAGATTAAATACACATTTCATATTTATTTATATTTTATATCATTTTATGGTAAATTGTTATGAAATATAAATGATTCAGAAATGATATTTGATTCAATGTAAGTATACATTTTTATTATTATGTTATTATTATGTTATTTATGTATTTTATTTTTATATATTTATAATTTTATTATTATATTTATTTTTATTATTGTATTATATATCATCATATTATCTCTTTATTATTATATTTATCATATTTTATTAGTTTTATATTCTTATTATTTATATTTTCTTTAAATTCATATATTTCTATTTATATATAATTTATATATATTAATACATTTCTTTATCTTATTTTCATATTTTTATATTTTATATCAATTTTCTTTTTATATTTATTATTATTTTATTTATATTATATTGATTTTATTTATCTTTTTATTTATATATTTTATTTATTATTATATCATTTTATTTCTCTTATTATTTCTTTATCATTTATTATTATTTATTTAATTTTTATATCTTCTATCTATATCATATGAAATTATTATTTATTATTTATCATATATTATATATTATATACTAATCATATAACATTAATAACTGATTATATAATAAACACTGATAATAAATTATATATAAATAAAAATCATAAAAATAAAAATGAATAAAATAATTTATATCAATAAATTATTGTTAAATAATTTGCATCAATAAATTAAACGCTTTTTTATTTCATATTTCTAATTTCAGTAATAAAAAATATATCCATTATTTCATCATTATTTTCATCTTTTATTATCTCTTTTTGAATTATTCATTTTTATCTTCTTTCTTTTTATATTCTCAACATTCTACTTTTATTCTTTTCATCTTCTTCTACTTCATAATTTCACTTTTTTCTTTTATATCATTCTTTTTCATCATTTTTCTTCCTTTTTCTCT
>NW_001854485.1:0-28292 GCF_000209125.1 Entamoeba dispar SAW760
AATGGGAAAAATCAAAAGAATTCTTCCCTCAAATCGCTCAAAAGTTCGATTCTAGACCTTGTGGCGTCTATAAAGACATCGATTCTAAGGCTTGTCTTACCATCTTAAATGATATTTACTAACTTTTTCTCTTTTTATTCTCTTTCTCATTCTGTTTTATTTTCTTTATTGTTTGATTTGAATATTCTACATTAAAGACACTAAATAAAACTCTAAAACATTTACATTCTTCAAATTCACTAATTATATTCTGGTTATGATATTGCATTTGGTTAGAAAAACATCTTACTCAATATTCAAAGAATATTAATGTTTATTATTTATGATAATGGAATATCATTGTTAATAAAAGAATGATTATTTATAATGATAGTATTATTGTTAGTTAGGATACAAATGTATTTAATAATAAAGGAATATCAAAGAAAAAGGGTTAATAGTTGATGTTAAAAAGAATATTAGCCCATAGTAATACAGTAGTAATTATATATTCTCCTTAAAAATAAAGAAGAATTTAATACTCATCAAAACCAAACAAAAAATTAAATAATGAATATTTAAGTCAGAGATATCTGAAATACTTTATTCTAGAATAAATAAAGAAGAAAAGAAAATCACAGAATTCAACAACTAAAAGTTAATAATAAGCTACTAATTGTTGAACAAACAATTTTAAAGCAAAGGGACAGAATTAGTCTCCCCTGAGCAATGAACAATTGAAAATAAATCTATTAACAATTTATTATCTACTTTTTATTGGTTTATTTTTTTCTTTTTTGTTTCATTTGAAAGTGCTAATAAGATTGTTGTCTTAATGCCGAGAAGATTTTAGTACATGTTATTCTAAATAAAATGTCGAAAATTATAAGAAATTTAAAATAAAAATAAAACAAAAACTTCGTTGTTGAATTTAATTAATTTTCGTAATTTTAAATTATTGTTTCAAGCATATTTTTTTTAACTTTGCAATTATTTTCATTTCTTTTAGCTGGTTTGACAATAATAACTAGAATCAGTTTAATTGTTTTTAAACGTCCTAAATTTTAGATGATTTTTAGTTCATTAGTAATTTTTCGTTATAAATAACATATTAATAGAGATAATTAAAATGGTGTTTTAGTTCTGTTATTTTGAGTGTAGCACAAAAATGGAATAATTTCACGACAATTCCATCAACCGCAAAAAAATTTTAAGAGGTTTTGTAAAACAATTTGGCTGCAAAGAAGATTCACTTATCTTTTTTGACTAATAATAGTGGGCATTGAAGATAAAAGACCCTTAAAATGGATATTCAAGATTAATACAGATTACTAAATTAACTCCAACTAGCCAACAAATCAAGTAAGATTAAGCTCAAAATAGTAACTTGCCTCGTTTCAAAAAAAGACTAAAAAAGGTAAAAAAAAACTTGGGGTTGTATTAAAAAAAGTCCAGTAGAAGTTCTTCACAAAAGAAAAAAAATGAAAAGAACTAATCAAACATAAGAAATCTATATATGCACCAAGAAATACGGCAAATGACATTAATACGATTATCATCGAAAAATGAGTACTAAATATAGTATTCAAGTATTTTTAAAAACCGATGAGATTTCTAAAGACGGATATGAATTTCAGAATCTATATAACTAAGTTTCTTTAAAGAATTCACGATATCCTAATTTAAGATTTTTTTTATTAAACGTTCATTTGATTATTTAAACAATTCATCTTAATTTCAGTATTCATCAAATTACTATTTAATGCAACAAAGAAAACGAATTCAAATACCTATTCCGAGAGAGGCTCAACTTAAATATATGCAGAATAAAAGACAAATGAAAGATATTGAAACTTTCCAAGTTACTGCTCTTCTAACATTATTATCTCCATATTGTGGATTTGTTCTTGAATATCCAAGAAAACAAACAATAGTTACTGCAACTTTACCGTTAGTTCAATCACTTGTTTTTCCAAATGAAACAATTAACTTAGGAGAATTAGCAGAAAATGTATGTCGTCCAGCCTTCGAATTGAATTTGAAGAAAGGAATGAAACGAGATAGTGCTATTAGAAGATATGAAAAAAATCGAAGAACGTTTATCCATAACTTCCTGTTTGATATTCTCTTAGAAAAGTCATACTTTTTTAATTCTAAACTCTCAAGAAAAACAATGAAAACTTTTAGATTTGAACGAATTGAAACAATATTTTTCGAACAAAAACCAATTCTCAACTTTGAAGAAATGATTATTCTTGGTAAAAATGCTATGTCTTTTTTTGCTAATTCGTTTAATGAAGAAAGAAGTATTTATATAGACCAAAATAATACAACATTATTATCTTTACATCCCCTTTTCAACACCACTTGTTCATTACATAATTAATTTGTTTAAATTTATTTATTTTCTTTTTATGTTTGTTTAACAATTCTATAAATCCCTAATTATTCTTTTGTAAATATAAAAATAATAATCAATTAAATCATTATTTGTGTGCCACTATACAAATGCCTCGTGGTGAAATAAATGGATGAAACAATCTCCGACAACTAACAAAAGAACAAAACTCTTTCATAAATAAGACTCTATCAGTCCATACAAACCCTTCAAGAACTTGAGAAAGTCGTGCTTGCAATAAAATGAATGGAATACATTGGAAAAGAATTTCATTACATGCTCCTATAGACTTATACCATTCATTGCATTGTTGAATAGCATCAGGTGTTTTAAGAAATTCATCAACCCATTGAATCAATACATCTTTATAATTTGGGTTTTTAAAAGTAAAAGTGTACGCATGTCGTCTAATGTTTTGTAATCCTTTTACAAGATAATAACCAAATGATGAACAATATTTTTCACGGATTGCTCCAGTATAATGAATTTCATTAAAAGATGGTAAATGGATATGAATAAAAAGTTCTAAGGCAGCACGATAAGATTGCATCCTCATTTCATATAACCATTCATTTCTTGTTTTAGATTCTGGATGACAGTTTGAACTAACATAAGACTGTGACAAATGGAATTTAATTTTATGCTCACCTTGAAGTAAATATTGACTCATTGGAAATCCATATTTATCTGCTTCTTTGGCAATTTCATTTTGGTCAAAACCAAAATGCCTTGATAATGATTTTGGGTTTTCTGTTAATTTATGATAACAACATCCAACCATACAAACTGTTTTAATTTGTGGAATTGCTTTAAAAAATCTCATAAGTGTTGGTGTTAAATCTCCACATGGATGAAGTCCAGTTAACATTACTTTTTCATCTTTTAATTTAGCTATTGATTTAAACTCTTCTGGAGTAGTTTGAGCAGTTAGGAATGCAGTATATCCCTCTGCACGACCTAATTCTTTTCCTTTTGCCTTCTTTTGTTCAATGGTACTAACTCTAACTTCCATTTTTGAAGTGAATTCGGCATTACCTTCAATTCCGACAACACGAAGGTTTGAGTTTAAAACTATGTATTCAGTTAAATAACCTTTACCACAACCAACATCAACTACTGTAGAAATTCCTTGTTTCTTTGCTATTTCAATAATATCATTTCCAAGTAATTTAATTTCATATTTTTTCTTTTGTTTCATCAGACTTAAATCAATTGGTTGAGAATTTCCTTTAATATTAACAACAAACCAACTATTTGTAGTTGGGTCTTGAATTCGGTCCATTTCAGCAATTTTAAATGTTGGTGTTAATTTTCTACAATTATCAATAAATTGTTGAAGGGAGACAGGTAAAGGATAATTAGAAGCCAAATAATTTACTATATTTTTATCAATTTTTGATGGAAGAATAATTGATGGCATGATATCAGTTGTTATATTCATCATATAGCAATAAACCTCTTTTGAATGTTCAGGATGACTTTTAAGATAATGTTCTAATGGTTCATAATATTCTTTTATCCATTCAGTTGGAAGTTTACGGTAATGGTCAGTTATCATCCAATGAACGCTTTTAGTGGCAGACAATAATTCATGATTTTCATCATAGGAATTACTTACAAATAAATATTCGTATTGACTAAGAAAATTATTAAGTTCATCACAATACTCTTCATAGGAACTAAAAGTAATAGGGAGAATTTCTTCAGAATGGTGTTGGGATATACTCATTTAAGGTTTTTCTTAAATTAAAATGAATCGAGTTTTCATTTGCGAAAAGGGTTTTGAAGTATTTTTTAATGAGTCAAAACTGAGAGTTACATTAGAACTATAATGATTAACTAATGAAAGTTATTTAACAGTTGAATTGTTAACAATATTTGATTTGGTTTTTGTATTTGATATTGTTGAATTGTTTTATTTTCAAGGAATATTAAATTTCTTTTAAGAAATATTTTAAATATCAAAAACATTTACTTATAATTTTGTTTTTTAAAAAAAGAAAACGTCAAAGATGATCTATAAAACAAAAAAAAACAAATAAGATCTTGAATTGTGTAAAATTAAAAAGGAAATAAAACCCTAATGGATCATTCAAGGATTCTACCTCATGAAACTAGTTAAACCAAGGAGGAGCATGAATAACACAGAAAAAATCATCAAAAACCAAAGACTTATATCAGCTCTAACTTTTTCATCAAGTTTTTATGAGTCAGTACAACCTTCTTCTGAGAGGTGTCAGTCTTACACTTCTCAAAAAATTGAGCGAAGTAAATCTGCACCTAAATTTCTCATAGAAGAGGAAAATGAAGAGATTCATTTAATAAATCCTTTTATTGATACACATCATCAATCTTTTTATTATGATCAAGAAATTACAATGATTTCAGTTGAAAATTTTCTTAAACACCTAACTAAAAATACTATTATTATTGATTGTCGTTACCCTTATGAATATGAAGGTGGACATGTCATAGGTGCTTTAAATTTATGGAATCAAGAATTATTATTTGAATATATTAAAAATAACTTAGAACAAATATCAAGGATGCAAAGTAATATCATTTTTTATTGTGAATTTTCTCAGACTCGTGCTCCAAGTCTTGCCCGTCAACTTAAACGTTTTGATTTAGAAAGAAATAAACAATACTATTTTAAAGAAGTGTATTTACTAGAAGGTGGATTTAATGAATTGTATTCAATAAATCCTAGTTGTATTGAAGGGAGTTATATTGAAATGAATGACCAAAGATATTTTGAAAGAATGCTATTGTATTCTAAAATATGTACTAATTATAAAATGGTAAACAGATTAAATTATCTTTCATTTTCTTAAAAAAAAAATATATGAATTGACTGATTGGTTGGGTTTGTTCTTTTTTATTCTTTATAAAAAGAGAATAAAAAGTAGATAATTAATTGTCAACAAAAATATTTTCAATTGTTCATTGCTCAGGGGAGACTAATTCTGTCCCTTTGCTTTAAAATTGTTTGTTCAACAATTAGTAGCTTGTTATTAGCTTTTAGTTGTTGAACTGTAACAATTTCATTTTTTCGTTTTTGATGTGGAATAGAGTATTTTAAACATCTATTACATAAATATTCATTATTTAATTTTTTGTTTGGTTTTGATGAGTATTAAATTCTTCTTTATTTTTAAGGAGAATATATAATTACTACTGTATTACTATGGGCTAATATTCTTTTTAACATCAACTATTAACCCTTTTTCTTTGATAATCCCATATTAACAAATATACTTGTATCATATTAAGTAATAATACCATCATTATAAATACCCATTCGTTTATTATCAATGATATCCCATCATTGTAAATAATAAACATTAATATTCTTTGAATATTGAATAAGATGTTGTTCTAACCAAACTTAACGTCATAACCAGTCCATAACTGGGGGATTCAAAGAGTGGATATATTTTAGGGTTCTGTGTGGTGTCTCTGACGTGCTACTTGCAAATCTTCTTTATAAAAGAGAGAAAAATATATGAACAGAATTCATTTCTAAAACACTTTTTTATTAAATCCCATTTAAAATATCCAAAAGAATAAAAATTTAAGAATCATTATTAAGCTACATCTTGTTTTATAAAAAATAAAAATAATAATGTAATAAATATTTTTTTAATTGGGTTTGTTATTAAATAAAACAAGAAAAATTTAAAATATTCTTCTTTTATAGATTATTTATAAGAAATCATTTTTAAAATTATTTATTATAAAAACAAAAACCGATTATTTCTTGATAATAGTATGAGACTATACAAATAACCAGTTTTTTTTTATTAATTTTTATGGTTAATTGTTTTTCATTTATTTAGTTAAACTACTAAAATAACTGTTATATACTATTTTGAGGTATACAAAATTTTTAATGAATTTTCTGAAAAGAAGAAGGAGGATAACTATAATTAAGAAAGTTAAAAATAAATATCATTTTTAAGAATAAATTCATTTTATTTAAAATATAAAAAAAACTTTAATCAAATAAAAGTAAAAAGTGAAATTAATAATCACATCCAGTGCTTGATAATGAAGGGAGTGGTTGGAAAACAATATTATCACCACAAGTCTCTTGTTTAAAAGCAGCAGATGGACAAGTAATAAATTGTGGATTAGATTTAGTTGAAGTAGTAACCATAGTACAAAGTCTTAATTCAGCTAAATTTTTATTATTACAAGTGAAATAAACAGCATCATTAACACCTATTTCTTTAGCAACTAATCCTTTTAACCATGACTTTTTATAATTAGTTGAACCATCAGCTTTAACACCATTAGCTTTAAATAACTTCCACATATCATGTTTAATAAGAATATTCATTGCAGCATTAGCGTAATCTTTTGGTCCTGTAGATCCACTATAAATATCACTTAAACAAGTTCCATGTTTATCATATTCATAATTAAAGAATTTACATTTTGTTAATGATGGCCAGTTGTATGACAATTGTTCTTTAAAGTTTCCTGTAATTAATTTTGAAACATCTGAATCAGTATATGGTGACTTGCAACATGAAGGATATCCACTTACAAAATTTGGCCACCACCCATGCATAGTAAAACCTTCATGGAATGCTCTTGTAGTTTCTGGTAAATCGCAACATTGTGTTTTACAAAATTGTCCAGTCCATGTTTGAACATGAAGAATATAGTCATATGAAACTTCAGAGTTATGACTAGAGCAGAGTCCAAAATTTTTATGTGAACATTTAGCCAATGCCAATGTAGCTAAAACAATCAAAGAGAACATCTTGACTCATTTCAGTTCTTGCTTCTATTCATAGTTCTACAAAACTATAATTATATTATCTATTAACTATTAAAAATTTATTGGTTTTTACTTAATCATTTCTCAAAGCTATAATGACTATTCTATCGGTTGAGTCAAAATTCTTTTTAATTCTATTGTCGATCATTATTCTTTTTATTTTTTATTTTGTTTTTTTATAACAATTATTTTATGTGATATTCAATAAATTTATTTTAGATATTTTTCCATGTAAGCTTCAACAATTTTAAAGAGAAATTGAGGGTTTAATAATTGTTATTAATAAAAAAAAAAATTAAAAATTAAAAAAAAAGAAATAAACTACAAAAAACAAAAAGTGAGATGGAATGTGTAAATGAAGTAAAATATGTTGTGAAAGGAAAATCACGATGTGAAAAGATTGTGAGACAACACTACTTAAGAGATGACATTGCTTGTGGGTTAAGGAAATGTGCTACTTGCAACCAAACAAATTTACCATTAATTGGAAAAACACAATATGCTATGTTTGATCACACTGTATTACTTAATCAAATTGACGCACTACAAACAGAAAGTTTAACAGATTTTATTATTCCTCAAACTGCATTAAATTATGTTGCAAGCAATTCAAAAGCT
This sequence comes from Entamoeba dispar SAW760, assembly GCF_000209125.1. Classification (NCBI taxonomy): domain Eukaryota; phylum Evosea; order Mastigamoebida; family Endamoebidae; genus Entamoeba; species Entamoeba dispar. The sequence goes on from NW_001854485.1 coordinate 7,785, forward strand.
ATTTATAAAAAAGTGAGAAATATTATTGCAAATGAAGATCGTGCTGTGTTCTTATTTTTAAATGAATTTTTTAGAGAGACTTATGTCATTGCACAAAATGAAGAATCAAATATTCATAGAGATTTTAGAGCTTATATCACTTCTGTAAATTGGTTAAATAAACATTACTCATTAAATGGATCATCTGTCTTATTTGTTACTAATTCAAAAGAATTAAAAGAAGATTATACTAATGCAGGAATACATACAATGACGTTTATTGATTTTATTGAACAGTATTATCCAAACGATACTATATTACGTGATAGAATTACTGATACTACTACATCACAAGGAACAACAGTGTTTTATCCTAATCATCTAACAAAAGAAGAAATAACTCGTTTAATTTCCGAGAAAAAATTAGTCCAAGGAAGTGTTAGAATGAACAGATTCAATTTCAAAGAAGCAACTGTTTATACTACAGAAAAGGAAGAAATTTTAGTAAGTGGATTAGAAGATATTAATCGAGCTGTAGAAGGAGATATTGTTGCATTACAAATACTTCCTAAAGACCAATGGAAAAAAGAATCAAATACTATTAACGATGACTATGAAAAGAATGAAAAGGAAATGAATAATACAGTTCACATGGAAAACGCAATGGAAGTAGAAGGAAAACCTACAGGAAAAATTGTTGGTATTATTAAACGAAATTGGAAACCTTTACCTGGTTATATTAAACAAGAAAGTAGTGGTAATTATTCTACTAATTTATTATTCCTTCCAACAGATAAAAGATTTCCACCAATCAGAATTAAAGCTAGAGACCCTGCTAAATTAGCTTCTCAAAGAATTCTTGTTTTAATCGATGCATGGGATACAACATCAAAATATCCAACAGGTCATTATGTTGCAACATTAGGTAATGTTGGAGATAAGGCAAGTGAAACAGAAGCTATTTTAGAACTTCATGAAATTCCCCATTATGAATTTCCTGAAATTGTACTTAAATGTCTTCCATTATTACCATTTGAAATTACTGACGATTACCTTAAAGGGAGATACGACTTTAGAAAAGAAAATGTTTGCTCAATTGATCCACCAGGATGTACTGATATTGATGATGCTTTACATTGTAAAATTCTTCCTAATGGAAATTATGAAATTGGAGTTCATATTGCGGATGTGTCATGTTTTGTTAAACCTCATACAGCATTAGATGAAGAAGCTGCTAAACGAGGAACAACAGTTTATTTAGCTGATAGAAGAATTGATATGTTACCAAAACCATTAACAGAAGTTATTTGTTCAATCACACAAAATACTGATACACTAACATTCTCTGTTGTTTGGGAATTAGATAAAAATGCTAATGTTATTAACTGTACATATCATAAAGGAATTGTTCATTCATACAGAGCATATGCATACGGACAAGCACAAGCAGTAATTGATGATAAGAGTAACCAAAGTGAATATGCACAACAACTACGTGTAATGTTAATGTTATCTAAAAAATTAAAACAAAAAAGAATTGACGCAGGAGCATTAATGTTGGCTTCAAGTGAAATTAAAATTGAAAAAGATGAACAATTTAATCCAATTGGAGTTAAAGAATATCAAACATATGAAACTAATTCAATGGTTGAAGAGTATATGCTTCTTGCTAATGTATGGGTAGCTAAAAAAATCTATGATGCATTCCCTCATTGTGCTATGTTAAGAAGACATCCACCACCAGATGAACATACTTTTGAATGGTTAGCAAATGTATTAAAACATAAAGGAAAATCATTAGATTTTTCTAGTTCTAAAGCACTTTCAGAATCATTAGATAAATGTGGAACTAATGAAGACCCTGTTGTTGGAAGGATTATGAGAATATTAGTTACACGTTGTATGCAACAAGCAAAATATTTCTCTAGTGGATATTTCTCTTATAATGAATTTAGACATTATGGTCTTGCAGCTGAAATTTACACTCATTTTACTTCACCAATTAGAAGATATGCAGATGTAATGGTACACCGATTACTTGCACAAGCAATTGGATTTGACCAAATAGATTTAACTATGTCAAAAGAAAAAATGAAAGAAATTGCTGATAATATTAATCATAGACATACAATGGCACAACACGCTGGAAGAGCATCGACTCAAATGTATACATTAATATTCCTCAAAGATAAAGAAGTAACTGTCGATGGTTATGTAATTAAAGTTATGAAAAATGGTATTGTAGTTAATATTCCACAATATGGATTAGAAGTAATTGTATTAATTGACCAAAAATATGGAATGGTATTTGATGAAAATGAAAATACACTGGGTAATATGAATATTAAATTTGGAGTATTTGATAGAGTAAAAGGAGTATTGAGTATTGATAAGAGTAATGAGTTCCAATTGAAACCAATTTTAAGATTGACACAACCTCATTTGGAATAATTTAATTTTGACTGCTTTTTTGAAACAATTTTTTTGTTAAATAAAAATTATCTAAATAACATAAAATAAATCAAATCTTTCAATTTTTGATAATCAAAAGAATTTTAAGTAATTTATAAGAAATCTATAAAATTAAAAAATTCTTGTATGCTTATCTTCATTACATTTATAATCAATGTTTTAGGTGTTGTTAGAAAAGCAGTTTGTTTTCTCAAACATAAATTTTTTTTAGGACTAAATAAATAATTAACAAATCATATAGTCTATGATGAGGATTGAAAAATATCAAGACGTTGGTACAAATTTAAATAGCGTTTCTGGGTTATCTCATATTTCATTTGATTGCTATCTAGGTCATGGACAATTAAATGTTGAAAATAATTACTTCCCACAAATTTGTTTTGTTCATAAAAACCTTTTTTATGATCGAATTGGAGATATACAATTTCCTTATTGTGGAGTTCAATTAGAACTCACTGGAGCAAATGGACAAAAAGCAATTTGTTTCCTTTCTGGTTGTTACGAAACAAATTACACTAATGGGATTACAGAAGACGATGTAAATAGAACAATACTTACTTCACTTAGTCTTTATGAATTACTATCATGGAATATTTTTGAAAGTACTTTTGTCCCAGTTGTTATGAGTCCTTATCCTGTTAAGACTCTTCCAATTCAATTAGTTGTACTTCAAAGAGAAAATGGATGTTCTCATATTATACCTGTGTATAATACAGAAACTCTTATTTATATGACATGGAACACTACAACAATAAATATAAATATTAATGGAACCTTTACTGTTTGTTTAGACTCAGTAAACCGATTAAACTTAGTAACCCTAAGCGATACAAAATTTACTTTTTATCAACCTAATTTAACTCACGTGGGTATGCTTCAAAGTTCCGTTCCAAATGCTTTTATAAATCCAGCACCTAGTATAGATTTTCAGTGGTTCCCAACAGAAAAAGTATTTCCAGAAGATGACTCAAATTCTTATGACCAACGATATCAATGGAAAAGATTCTTCTTAGAAGATAGAGTGGAGGTATTAAATAACTTACCTTTATACTTTACTCCAACAACCTTTATTGGTTATAAAATTGCGTCTCCATTTAATTTTCATAAAGTGTTCAAATCGTATACATCTTTATTAGTTGTTAATAGTGACTATAAATTTCTTCGTGGAGGACTTGTGATTATTTCACCTAGTTATTCTTTAAACTTTGCTTGTCAACTTCATTCATTCAATATAACAGAACTTCCTTTTACTACTTCTGATTGCACTTCAAGAACTAAAGATTGTAGTAAATGTGGAGGTTCAATTAGTTGTGTTTTAGTTCGACTTGTTGTATTTATTGGAAACACGAGATGTTCAAAGACAAACAATGCAATTTATTATAAATTTGAATCAGGTTCTGTTATAGTGGATATTCTTCATGTTGTTTTAGATGTTCAAACTAAAACAAATTCAGAGTCTTTTTGTGAGATTAAAAGTTATTATTGTAATGGAAAGGAATGTACTCCTCCTTCTCAATTGGTAAATTCTGATCATATTAACTGTACACATCTTTGTGGTTATTGTCGATCAGGGTTTAGTTGTAATGAACAAGGAAAATGTATTCATAATACTAAAGAGATGTATCAAACTAAAACAAATGGAGTTGTAGGAAGAGAAATTATAATAATACTAATAATTGTAATGTTATTATAAACAATTATATTTAAATGTGATTAATAAAATAAATACAAATGATAAATATGCTTGTAAATTAAATGTGTTTTATTTTATTTAGCATATAATTTTGTCCATTCTCTGGCTGTCTTCTTAAATTCTTCTGGTCTTTCTGCAAGAACTTGAGCAACTTCAGTATTTGTTACGTGATCAGTAGAAAGTGATCCAAGCATACTTCTAAATGCAACAAGAACTTCATAGACTGATGACGTAGGTGCCCAATTTCCTGGTTTATTATCAGTTTGGAGAATTGGATGACAAATAGTATGGTCTTCAGGGTTAACAATTGGTGAATAAACTTTAGTCATTACAACCAATGTTGGTGGTTTATGTGGATATTCTTTAGGAAGGGTAATTTTAACTTCAAATTTTCCACCTTCATATGGACTATTTTCTGGTCCATTAACTATTACCTTCCATTGATAAATATCGTCTGAATATGTTCCAACAGTAAACCAACCTTCTTTATTCTTTTGAAGTTTAGCAAATTCTCCTGTAATTCTTTTGGTCATTTCATTTTTTTAAGTTCTTTCTCTTCCTTTTTTAGTTTATTGAACGTGGTCAGACGTAATTTTTTTCTTAACAAACTTCATTTAATTCTTTGTTTTATATACCACTATTTAATTTGATAATTATCTTTTGATAATTCTAAGATTTTAGTTTTGGTTTTATTCTTTTTTATATATTCATTAATCTTTCTTCGTTCTATGTTTTATTATTTGTTATGTTAATTTATCTCATAATAACCTTAACCCCCCTTTTCCTTCAACATTATTTTATTTTAGTTTTTTGAATGTGTTTAAATGATCTTTTTTATATTGTTATTCTTTGATTGAAAGTTACATCAATTTATATACCTTCTATCGCCTGATATTCTTCTTGTTATTTCTTGTCCTACAATATGAAACTGAGCTGTTTTCATCGTGTTTTAGTACTACTTCTTTACCTGAGATTTGTTAGTTTAGTGTCTTAGATTAATTGTCTTGTTGAGCATAATCAGTGATAAACAATAATATTCAACTTTTATTGTTAACATTACTCAAAACACATTTCTGTTTTTACAATAATAAAATTCTTTATCCACCCTTTTATTTTTCTAAGAGTATAATTCATTATATTTTTCAATTCATTATAAATTTATATGTTTTATGAATCAAATACTCTAAGTGTTTATGTGTCAATTTTGTATTTTGTGAAGACAACGAAGAATTAGACCAAGCTAAATATGACTCAAAATAAAAACATAACCATTATTTACATTAAATGATGACTCAGACATCATTAGAATTTGAATTTATTTAATAATATATCTATAAATAATCTTTGTTTGAATTTTTTATCTTTTTTTTTTAAGATTTTTGTAAGTTTGAAAAAAAATTGTTTATTTAAACACAATTTTCTATTGATTTATATAGAAAGAATTATTTTCTACAGTTTTATTCATTTACTAACAATTAAAAAGTATTTCAGTTATTTTTTAATATAATGTTACATGAGTTCCATTATATGCAATTAAAGTTTGAACTTGAATCTCATTTTGGACATGAGTTATAATTTCATTAATTTCTTCTTTTATACATTTTGAAGAATAGCAACGAATGACAAATTTACTAGGATGAATATCATTATTAACAATACTAGAGATAATGTTAGGAGCTGGATATTCACGTTTTCTTTGAATTTTGTTGGTTTGATTAGCTTTATAATCACACACTAATACATCTATTTGAATTTTATTATTTTGAATATGATTTATCATTGGAAAAAAGTCTCTTATATCTCCATTAAACATTGCAATTGTTTTTTGATTTAATTGCTTGTTTTTTATTTGACAAATAATTCCATAGTTTGGTATTGATTTATGACGAACTGAAGAAATAACAGTAAATTGAACATTGCATATACTAAATTGGTTTATCTCTGTTACATTTAATTCTATATAATTAATTGAATCAGGAGACTTTTCTCTACAATACTCAAATAAAGAGTCAACTAACACCTTTATTCCTTTAGGTCCAACAATTGTAATCTAAATAATTTAACTTTCTGAAGGGTATGTGTAGAATGAAATAAGTAAATAAATCAAACTTTTCCTTTAGTTGAAAATAAAATAATATGAACAAGTCCCCCTATTCCACTCGAATGATTAGCTTGTGGACTAGTTATTATAATTCCACGAATCCTTTCAATTGGGACTTTCATTTGAATTAATTGGTTTGCCACTCCCTGAAAAGATTAATGAATTTTAACTGTTAAAATAATTAAATATATAACTTTTTGTATTAGCAAACTTCTCCACAATCAATAAGAAAGAGATCTTTTCCTTTGTTAATATAAAGTACTGTTGATGCAGTTAGTTGTCCATAAATTGGTTGTGAGTTAGTAGTATTAGTAAATAAAATATGAGACATATTAAATTAAGATATAAAAAATATAAATAAATAATCAATCAATTATTAACATAAATCCATCATCTTAGATGGAGTATTTTGAGTAGTATTTAAATTAGAGTTAATCATTTGTTTTACACAATGATTTGGTTCTTGGTATACAATCACTGCATTAGTTGGTTTCTTCCAAAAAACTCTATCTAATAATGGGTTAGGTTGATACTCAACATGTTCTAATTCTTTAATCATTTTTGGTTTCCAATCTGTTGGGTGATACACTTCCATTGGCACAATTGTTTGTTCTTTGATGGGTTGTTTTTCTTGTTTCTGAAATTCACCTTCTGTAGATAAGTCTTCAACATATCGTTTTCCTTGTAAAAATGATTCATCAAACTTCATTCTTCTTAACATTGGAAACATTTTAATCATATGGAATTGAATTTGGTTACGTTGAATTTGATTTTCATCTTCTTCGTCTTCAAACCTTCTCTTATAAGGTACACACAACATTAGTTTACTTTTTCACTTTTTTAGTTTTTGTGTTATCAATAACATGATGTATAATCTACGTATTGATATCGTAGGTTATACGTGTTATATCGAATAACCCAAAATAAGGATTTTTATGATTTCCAAGTTACTAGAGATATGTTTCTTTTTATATGTTTGAGGGATTAATAGATACGTTCAAATTCTTAGAATACTTTTATTTCTGTCATCATCTTTTGCGGGAGTTATTTTGAGGTTATTAAATAGTGTTTGGTAAAGAGTTAGAAATTATTAACAGATGAAAGTGTTATGTTTTTATTAATCATCCAAAGTCAGTTATTTTTAGTACAGACTGAGCAAAGATAAAAAATCTTTTTATGGAGTTATTACAATATGGTTATCGTTGTTTCAATAACTTCTAAAGACAAAGGGGTGGTCAGATTCATAGGACTGTTGGAGAATGAGTTTATATTGTGACTTGATTGGTATTTTTCCTTCAAGTCAGATGCTTTTTTGAGTTTTTTTGTTGATAACTATTACAAAATATTCTCTATACAGTTAAGTTATTAACTAATACCATGTGTTAAAAAATTAGTAAAAAGGTTTTACTTATTATAATCATATAGATAATATTTAGAATATAACTTAAATTTTAGTTATAATTATATGATACTATTGTATTTCTTCTTTTGAGGTCTTCATTTATTTTCCCTTTGTTTATTTCATTAAAAACATGCTGGTTCCATAAATCTTTTTGTTTAATTAACAAAATATATTTAAATTTAATATCATACTGTTATTTGTGATATTCTATTGTTTTTTTTTAATATGTTTTTTTATTAATTATTCATTATACATATTGGTTTTTATGTGTATTGAAATTAGATGTACTTTAATTATAATTAGACCAGAATTTATTTTTGATACTATAACAAGATATGGTACTTCATTGAATATTAGGAGTCTAAAGTTCTAGACATTTGTAAATTGTTTGTAAGTTGCAGTGTATTTTGATAGGTTCAAGCTGTATACTCTTTTCATTTTTTTTTACTTTTTTTAACATAACTTCCACATACACTTTGTAATAAACATAAATCATAATGAATATTAAATAAAGAATGAGCTTTGAAATATAAATTTTTGATCTAACTATAACAACCCCTTTATGGGCATATAAACTTCATCCAACAATAATTAATCTTATTCTTATGTAAATTAGTTTTATTTTTTTGACTATTATTGTTTCAAAAGAGAGAAAGGTACTAACTTGAATCACGTATATTGAGGTGTTAAATAGAAAGAAAAAAGGAGATTTTGAGTTATAGAATTTTTTTGACAAACTAACATTTTAGTAATTAATTTCCTTTTACTGTTTTATTACTTGCATGGGTATTAGTTATATTTAAAAAAGATTAGATAAATTAAAAGGATTTAAATAAAATTCTTCAATATTAAGTTATTTAGAATAGGTAAATGATAACGAATTCAAAGAAATAATATCTTTCTCAACTACTTTAAATATCAACAAAAGTGTTGAACTAAGTGTTGAACATATTCATTTCAGGATATGCCTAATCAACGTCATATTCTTCTCTTTATCTGATAGATTTTTAAAATCTTTACATTAAAAATAACGTGAATTTAATAATTTTCAATTAACCCTTTTCAATAAAATCTTTATTACTCGAATGGGGTGTCAATTTCTAGTTTTAGGACTGATAGAATGGTTCTTAGATCAAAAGCATTTTTATCACTCATTAAAATGTCACCAAAGACTTGTTTTAATAATTTTAAACATTTACTTTTAATAATTATCGTCTTCAATAAATAAAATCTGAGTAAAGAAAAAGTAATAACAATTTAATAGTTTTATAAAAAAATAGTTCTATTAAATTTTAGAGAGTAATTCCAGTTAGCAGGTTAGTAGAAGGACATCATGACAATAAAAAAGTTGTACTAACTTTAAAATTTGTCACTAAACAGTGATACGTTGAAATATTAGAATAAAAGAAATTGTCTAAGAAATGGCTTATAATGAAGAAGAATTGTTTAATGATATTTAGGAATATTGGTGAAGCTTAAACTCTCAAAGTGTCCATTTAAAAATATGGTCATTGGTACAAAAACAAAATGAACAGAGGGTGTATTATTTTTAGAGTTGACAAACAAAGTTGCCTTGTATTTCGAAGATCCTATTGAGTGATTATAACTCTTCATTTTAATTAATTTTTCAATATTTTTGGTATTATACCTTTACGATTTGGAGAAGAACAATAACTGCTACAAATAGTCTTATACAAATTTCAGTAATTGAATTTAAATAGATGTAGCGTTTGAAACATTTAATATTTTTGAGTATTATTGATATTTGAAAGATTGTTGGATATTAATATAGCCAAAAAGGAATATAAAATATTTAATTATGTATATATTAAGATTATTTTTATTGATATTTAAACAAGGTGTTTCCGTTACTGATGGTTATCGACTTAAATAAGTTCGTTTTGGTTTGTATAAACACCGAATTTTATTTTAATTTTTGATTGTTGTTATTATATATTTTATATTAAAGAAAAGTTAGTTTATATAATTATAGTTTGGGATTGGAATGTTATTTATTGTTTTTTATCAAAAAAAAGAATGTAAGTCATAAACGATAAAAGTGATTTTTTTCTTGAGATCAGACTCTTATTGAATTATTGAGGTTGTTGTTTGGTTTCTATTTAATGATAAATGCTCAGTTGAAATGAGGAACACCAAACAACGAAATAATCAGGTGCATAATTGATAGTGATATATAAATAATGGTCAAAAGATACCCAACAATAATGGAACATATTTGAAATAGAAAATCCTCTTTAGGTATAATAAGGTAAGTATATTTATCAGAAGTGTCAAAGTTCTAAGATATAAAAGAAGATAAAAAGAGATAAGGGAAGAAATAATGAAATAACAACAATTTATCAATAAACATAATTCAAATAGCAGATTCTATTTATATCACATGAAATGTTATTTGAGTTAAAAAAAAACAAAAAAAAGAAATTCCAAAAATAAACTTAAAAAAGCAAAGAATGGAAAACACAACTTTTGATAGTTCTGATCCTTTTGATTATCCAATTGAAAAATTACCAGACACAATAGGAAAGTATCAACGAGGATTATTGCTTGGACAGACATATGCAGGATTTATATATTCAGCAATGGAAAATGAAAGTAAGAAAATAGTAAGTTTAATACAAGTGTACCCACCATTTGTGACAATGAAATGGGAAGTTTGTTAATTTGATTAGTACCAAATAATAAAAAAAAAAGAATAATTTTTTTTAAAAAAGAAAAGAAAGAAATAACAATAAAGGAAGTGATTGAATATCAAAAGAAATTAAATCAAGGGAATATCTTAAATATTGAAGAAGTGATTAGGGAAGATAATCAATGTATATTAGTTGTTGAATATTGTGGATTAGGACAAATTAGTGATTACATTTATTCAACAACAAGATTTAATGAAGAAACAGTTCAGATAGTAGTGATTCAAATTGTAAATCTTCTTCAATACCTTTCATTAAATGGGATTAGTTATGGACATTTACGAAGTGGAAATATTTTTATTAATTTAGAAGGAAAAGTGAAATGTTTTGGGATATTTCCTAAAGGATTTGAAAAAGCAGCTGGACCTTCATTTGGTTTGTTAGAATAAAGAAAATCAAAAAGAAAAAGATTAATAGAAATAGCACCACCAGAAATATTTAGTGGAAATAGTGAAATTAAAGAAAGTTGGGATGTATGGGGATTAGGAGTTATTATTATTGAAATGATGAATGGAACAGCACCATTTGCAGAAATGGCAGAATTAATAAAAATATTTCAAGAAGGGAATGCAAAAATACCATTACCAAAGAAATCAAGTGAAGGATTAAAAAATTTACTTGGAAAATGTCTTAAAAAAGAAGCAAAGAAAAGGTGTAAAATTAGTGAGATATTTGTACATGAATGGATTAAAGATAATCTTTGTGTTTGTTTTTAATAAATTAAGAAATAATAAAAGAAATAATAACATAAATAGGAAAGTGAAGTTCTTGATAAAACAATATTAGTAGAGTTTTTAGAAGAACAAGTACCATATGAAAATTATAATATAAAAAGTGAAAAAATAAAAAAGTTTATTGAAGAATGTCCAACATTAAAAGCAATAAATGAAGAAACATATCAAGAAATTAGTGAATTAACTAATTTAAAAACAACAAAAACATTACTTAGTAAAGTTAAAAGTGAAATAGAAGAAAATAAAGATATAATAGAAGAAACAAAAGAAAATTGTTTAAATTTTATAAAAGAAATGGAAAAAGAAATAGAAAGAACAGAAACAGAATATAAAACAGTTGCTAAAGTAAAAGATGAAGTATATAGAGAAAGTGTTATGAGTTTAGCAAAAAAAGGAAATGGAATAAATCATCCAGAAAGTGAAGAATTACAAAATAAAATTAAAGAACAAATGATAACAAATCAAAAACTTGAAAATCAATTATTAAAAATTCAAGACACATTTTGTAAATCAAAAGGAGGAATAGAAAGTCTTGCAATTACATTATATGGAAAATTAACAAGTCAAACAATTAATGGACAAAAAAGTGGAAATTTATTATGTTCATTAGATAAAAAAGAAAAAACAAAAAATTTTAAAACAGTTTATGTTATTTTAAAAGATAATTTTTTCTTCTTATATAAATCATCAAATGAATCATCACCAATTCAAATATTATTAATATCAAAACCAACAAGTATTATTATTGAAGAAAAATATGAAAAACCAAATGCTTTTTTAGTTGAAAAATATATATTTATTGCAAATGATTTAAAACAAAGAGATGAATGGATTAATGCTATTAAAAATTGTAAACAATGGTTTGAAACAAGTATTAATGAAAAATAATACAAAATAAAATAAACAAAAAAAAAAGAAAATTTAATTTAATTTAATAAAAAAAAAAATTTAATTAATTAATTTTTGGATAAATTTTGTTTATAGGAATAGGTTCTGTAATAATAGAATTTTTCATTATATATTCAGAATCAGAATCTAAATGAAATAATGAAATATCAATAAAATTTCTTCCATTTTTTCCACCTTCTTTTTTAATATCAGTTTCTTTAATATTAAATAATAATGAATCTTTTCCAACTTTTTTTATACTTTTTTTAAGTTCAAATGATATTGGTCTTAATGAACTACATCCCATAAAACAAGAAACTCCAATAGAAGTTAATCCTAATGGTATTTTTATATCTTTAAGAGAACAACAATATAAAAAAGCACCATCTTGAAATGAAGTAACTAAAGGAGAAAATTGAATATTAGTTAATGATTTACAATATGCAAAACACATATGAGGAATACTTCTCATTTTAAATGGAACAATAATTTCTTCTAATGATTTACATTTATAAAAACATTGTGTTCCTATAGAATAAACTGTTGTTGGAATATTAATATGAATTAATGAACTACATTCTGAAAATGCAAAATCTCCAATTTTTGTAACAGTAGTTGGAATAAATACTTCTTTAAGTCCTTCACAACATTCAAATGTATTTTGTTCTATTACTTCTATTCCTTTTAATACTATTTTAGTAAGTGATTTCATTGTATCAAATGCATGTGGTGGAAGAAAAAAACATGGATTAGTAAATTCTACTTCTTTTAAATGTGGACATCCTAAAAAACATTGTTGTCCAATAGTCCAAATTGTTTTTGGCATAACATATTTTGTAATATCAAGTGCCATTCCATTTTGAAAACATCTATCAGCAAGTCTATGAATATGATTTGGTATTTTCATTCCAAAATGTTCACAATCAACATTATCATATATTGTATTAATTGAATCAATTCCATATTTATTTTTTAATTTTAATGCTTCTAAATGAGATGTAAGATAAACATTTGTATATTTTTTCATTTTAGGTTTTTTTCTAAATGATTCTTCTCTTAAAAATATTGGAAGACGATGATAAAAACGTTGTTCTATAATATTTGGAAAGATATGATAATCATCTATAGGATTATATTTATATAATTCTGTTAATGTTCTAAATTTTTTACATACCATCATTAAATTAAAAAAATCATTAGTTCTAATAAAATAATTTCCAACTTCTAATAATTGGTAAACAGTTAAATGTCCATATGCACATTCTGTCATTAATTTTTTAAATTAAAAAGAACTTTTTAAAGATTATATAAAAAAAAAAAAATTATAAAAGAGAAAAAGAAAAAAAAAAAAATAATGAACTTAAAAATATAAGAAAATGAGTTTAAGAGTAAACCCATCATTTGAAACACGTACAGCACGAGTTAAAGGAATTTCATTTCATCCAACAAGAAGTTGGGTATTAGCATCATTACATAATGGAAAAATTCAACTTTGGGATATGAGAACACGTACATTATTACATGTTTATGAAGGACATAAAGGACCAGTGAGAAGTGTTCAATTTCATCCAGATAGACCTATTTTTGTAAGTGGAGGAGATGATACAATGATTATTGTATGGAGTTATACTAAACATAGAGAAATATGTAAATTAACAGGTCATATGGATTATGTTAGAACAGTTCAATTTCATCCAAGTGAAGCATGGATTATATCAAGTTCAGATGATAGAACAATTAGAATATGGAATTGGATGTCAAGACAATGTATTTTAATTTTACCAGGTCATGAACATTATGTTATGTCAGCATTTTTTCATCCTAAACCAAATATTCCATTAATTGTTTCAGCATCATTAGATCAAACAGTAAGAGTTTGGGATATTTCAGGATTAAAAGAAAGAGGAGAAGGAGTAGTTAAATTTATTATTGATGGACATCAATTAGGAGTAAATTGGGCAGTTTTTCATCCAAATCAACAATATATTGCAACAGCATCAGATGATAAAACTGTTAGATTATGGAAATATAATGATACAAGAGTATGGGAAGTATGTTGTTTAAGAGGACATTCATCTATTGTTTCATGTGTTCAATTTATGTCAAATTGTGATATTTTAATAAGTAATTCAGAAGATAGAACAATTAAAATATGGGATATAACAAAAAGAACATTAATTAGTTCATATAGAAGAGAAAGAGATAGATTTTGGAATATTGGAATTCATCCAAAAGGAAATATTATAGGATGTGGACATGATTCAGGAATGATTATATTTAAATTAAATGAAGAAAGAATACCAATAATTAAAACAGATGATAGATTATATTATCTTTGTAGAGGAGCAATTAGAGTATTTGAATTTTCAGGGAAGAAAGATTCAGGATTAATTAATTTACCTAAAAGAAGTAATGCAGGAATTAATGAATATATTGGAAATTTAGTAATAGATGAAAATAGAAAATATATAATTGTTTGTTATCCTAAACAAAATTCACATGATTTATATAATATTAGTAATGGAAAAGAAAGTACAGGAATTCCTATTAAAGGAGGATATTGTGTTAGAATAAAACAAGGATATGCAGCATTTGATAAAGGAGCATCAACTATTTCAATAAGAAAATATGATGGAAGTGTTATTAGATCAATTACATTAACAGAAAGACCAGAAAGAATGGTAAAAGGACCATATTTAGGAAGTGTTGTATTTGGAACAAAAGAAGAAGCAATTATTTTTGATATTGAAAGTCAAAAAGTAATTAAAGTTGTTAAAATGAAAACACTTAAACGAGTAGTTTCAGGAGGAATATATGGAGAATATTGTGGATTAATTGGAAAAAGACAAATTGTTATTTTAAATAATAAAATGGAAGTAGTTTGTAAAAATAATGAAGTAGCAAAAGTTAAAAGTGGAGTATTTTTTGGAGAAACAATGTTTTATACAACAACAAGTCATTTAAAATATATTCTTCCTAATGGAGAAGGAGGAGTTATTAAACAATTAGAAACAGTTATGTATTTAGCTGATGCAAGACCACCAAAAATGTATTTAGTTAATAGAGAAGGACAATTAAAATTATTAACAATTAATCCAAATGAATATTTATTTAAACTTAATGTATTTAGTAAAGATTATTCAACACTTGTTTCTATGGTAGAACAACGTGATGTTATTGGACAATATATTGTAGGATATCTTAGAAATAAAGGATTACCTGAAATTGCATTACAATGTGTTAGAGACCCACAAATTAGAGCAGATTTATCATTAAAATGTCTTAATTTAGAAACAGCATTTGATGCATGTAAACAATTAGATTCTCCTTTAATGTGGAAATCATTAGGAAATGCAGCAATGATTTCTGGACATCAAGAATATGCTGATAAAGCTTATCAAAAAACACAAGATGTTACTCGTGCATCTTATTTATATGTAAGTTGTGGTGCATTAGAAAAATTAGATAAAATTATAAAGGTAACTGAAAAATGGGGAGATTTTGATGCACATTTTACTTGTTCAACATTAAGTGGAAACAAAGTTCAAATAGTTAAATCTTTATTTGATGCTGGTCAATTAAATTTATCATATCTTGCTGCTAAAAAACATGGTTTAGATGAATTAGCTGAAAAAATCGCTCTAGAAATTAAAAATCAAGGAAATCAACTACCAAAAATTCCTCAAAATAAAAAACCAATCCCTTTTCCTTCTCAACCAACTAATCCTTTATTAGTGATTAAATCTTGGCCTACTGTGGTTTAATTCATTTTCTTTTATCTTTCAATTTTATCTTTCAATTTCTTTATTTTTTATTCTTCTTTCCTTTTTTTATTGTAGGTATACTGATGAATAATTATTTGTTTTTCTTTTTATCTTCTTATCATTTCTTCTTGTAATTAGAATAAACAAGATATATCACTTGAATCATACACAAAATATAATAAAATCAATAACAAAAGAAGGAGAAATCCATATCATCCATGAAATATAAATGATAGAAAAATGAGTGAAAATAAATATTATCTGTATGGACAGAAATACATTAATCATCACATTAATCATTACCATAATAATATATATCACCATAACAATTATCATAATAATTATAATAATAATGGTAAGAATCATTTCATTTATCATTTCATTCATTTTCATCATCATAAGTATTTTATCAATAATTCAAATAGAATCAATCAATATTATAATACAAATAAATCACATGATAAAACACATCATAGATATAAACAATACCATAATAAAAAACAACAACAAATAATAAATAAAAGAAAAGAAATGATAGAAATACAAAACCAAGAATATTTGAAAAGATTATTTGAAGAAGAAATTAAAATACTTACACCACTTGAAGTAGAATAAATTAAGAACACTAAGATTAAAGAATATAATCAACAATAATGAGAAGATGGTATTTACTTGCAAGAGAAAAAAAACAAAAATGAATAGAATGGAGAAACGATCAGTATGACAAATGAAGAAGATGACAAACTAAATCAAAAAGAAATAAATGATAAATACTTAAATAAGAAATATACAATAATGAAAATGATGATAAAAATGAAATTACTGAGGAAAAGAAGAGGTATAATGAAAAAGAAAAGATGAAATTAAAAGAAGAAGAAGAAAAGAAGAATGAAAAAGATAAAAGAATAGAAGAATTAAAGAAAAGAATAGAAGAGGCTATTAAAGAGAAAGAAGAAATGAAAAAAGAAATACAAAAGAATGACCAGACCATTAATAAATTATCAAATGACATTATGTCATTAAAGAAGAAACATGAGAAGGAGATAAACACTAAAAAACAAGAAATTGATAGAAAATTATTCGAATTCAATGCTAAATCAGAAAGGAAAAGGTCTGAGGTAAGCAATTTATCACAACAAGTGTACTTCTTGAAAGATAAATTATTTAAATTACAAAATAAAATTACACAAGAAGAAAAGAAGGAAGAAGAGATAAATCACACTATATCTGATTCATTTGAAACACAAAATGTGAATAACCTCACCCTCAATATGGTAGTAGCTGATGAAATATCATCAAGCGAAGATGATCTTCCAAAAAAAGAAAGTTAATCAGAATTCAATCGAAGAGATATGAAATCAACATAAGAAGATCATCACATCTGATCATGACATTCAAAAAATAATTGAAGCAAACAAATAGAGAAGAATAAATTCTAACATTCTATAAATGTTTTGCACTGAAGTTATTAGAAATAAAATTAAGAAATCAACTTAAAGAAGAAGAAATAAAAAGATTAATACATGAAATTGATATTAAAATAGAAGATATTAATGAATATAAAGAAGTATTAAAGAAAACATTTAAAATAAAGAATGAAATTAAAAGGGAAGTCAATAAAAGAAATGAAGAAGAATTAATAACACACAAATTGAAAGATATTGAATTAAAAGAATTAATAAAATAAATAAGAAAGAAGAAATACAAGAAATAATAAGAATAAATAAATAAATAAGAAATGAAAGAACAAGAAGATGTATAATTTATTAATTATTATTACAATAAAAACAAAATACATCAAATAATTAATATCATTAATACAAATGAAATAGTAATCAATACATTAGATGATTACTACCATTATATTAAAACTATAACCTCCACTATTAACATCATTATTAATAACAATCAAGAAAGAAGTAGAAAGAGAAGTATAGAAAGAATATTACAATCAAAATATGTAGATTAAGAGATTTACTCTACAATAACCAATATATGAAAATAAAAAGAATATTACATATTAAAAAATATGATATATATCTTATTAAAATAAAAACAAATGATCAAATAAACTATTACAAATACCTCCAAAGAATGAAAAGAATAGAAATAGAAGTAAGAAAGAATAATTGGAAAAGAATAAGATGGAATTATAAAATGATAAAATATGGAAAGAGACAATTTCCAAATAAGCCTAAAGAAGATGAATATCCAGATAATATTACTACAATTAATTTATTGAAATGAATCTATGAAAATAACACCAATATAAATTTCATAAATATTAATTTATATGAAATATTAATTGAAAATAGAATTAATAATAGAATGTGTGTAATCACTCTAGATGAATTAAATCATGCAATAAAATTTATTGATAAATGGAAAGTACATGGAATTGATAAAATATAATGCTTCTGGATTAAATATTTAGAACAACCAAAGAATTTCTTATTAAAATTATTTAATGAATGCTTGTATAATCCTACTAACATCCCTCTTCAATTTATCCAAGGAAGAACAATATTAATATACAAGAAATGAGATAAATTAGACCCACAAAATTACAGACCAATAACTTGTTTAAACTGTCTGTTAAAAGTATATACATCTTTATTAAAGATGAAGATAGAAAGCCAACTGATGTTAAATCCAATTGAAAAACAATTATCACAAAATCAAATTGGATGTAAAAAATATACATATTATCAAAAGAAGGATTATTATACAATACTATAATCATTCAATTATTAATCAAGGCTAAATGGAAGTGGGTAGAAACATATTATGATGTTTCTAAAGCATATGATAGTATTAATCATCAATTTGTTAAACAATGTTTAATTTATTTTAACATCCCATTAGTTGTAATTAAAAGTATATTATATATATTAAATATTACACAACTCTAATTATATTATAATCAACAAAATGTATGTATAATTAATGTAGAAAGATGAATAATACAATATGATAGTTTATCTAAATTATTATTTGTATTATCTATTGATATATTATCTAAACAATTAGATAAACAAATTAATAAGTTATCTATTAAAATGAATGGAGAAAAAAAACAAGTATAGTTAAACCACATATTACATATTGATGATTTAAAGATAATAACTAACAGCCTCGAAGAAATGGAAAAACCCCACAAATTAACAAATGAAATATTTAATGCAATAGGACTAAAAATAAATATAGAAAAGAGTGGGATAATGAATAATATCAATGGTCAGATAGATGGAGAATTAGCTGAACTACCAAGAGTAATTAATGATAATCATTATAAATATCTTGGTATTGAAATAAGAGATAAAATAAATATTAATAAATATTGTACATGAATATTAAATGATGTATCTTCTATTTTATCATCATTAAATATTATGAAATATAGCAGCCTCAATACAATAAGAATGATTAATAATGATATAATCTCCAAATTAAGATATGGATTCTGTATTGTCAAATGGAAACTTGGTGAGTTGGAGAATATAGATAAATAAATAAGAAGGGCATTGATACAATTCCAACTATACAGTAGAAACATCAATAAAAGTAGATTATATGTTACAATAAATGAATTAGGAATGTGATTAATTTCAGCACGAGATGAATGTTGTAAAGAAATAATAAGAATATATTTAAAATATAAATATCAAATACAGAAATAGGAGAAATGATAGAGGCAGTAAAAGAGAATCCAAATTGAATAATTAAAAGAATGAAGAGGGCATTTGGTAAGAAGATTAATTTCAATGAATTAATGAATATAATACAGTTAAACGAAAGAAAACATGATGTAAACAAAGTATTTGAATTTATAACAAATAAAATAAATAAAAGATATTTAAATGAAGTGAATATATAAGAAATGTAAATTGTATATTTAATAATATGAAATTAACAGTAGCCACATGGAGGTCATTAAATATAAAAAGAAATGTATTCCTCCAAGTAGTAAAGATACAAGAAGGAGTAACTATGACAAGAAATATTAAATCTAAAATACTTAATTGTGATGCTTTAAAATATTGTAGAGATTTTCATAACACAATTAGCAACGAAAAAAGTGAAATAAGAGAAAAAAAGAAGAGAAAGAATGATATAAAAAAAGAAAAAAGTGAAATTAGGAAGTAAAAGAAGATGAAAAGAATAAGAAAATTGAGAATATAAAATGAAAGAAAATAAAAAAGGAATAATTCAAAAAGTGATAATAAGTGATGAAAAGAATGATGAAATAATAGTGTATTTTTATTATAGAAATTAGAAATATGAAATAAAAAGTGTTTAATATATTGATTCAAATTATTTAACTTTATTTTATTGATATATTTTATTTTATTCTTTTTTATTTTTATGATTTTTATTTATGTTCATTATTTATTATCAGTGTTTATTATATAATCAATTATAAATGTTATATGATTAGTATATAATATGTAATAAATAATAATTATTAATTTCATATGATATAGATAGAAGATATAAAAAATAAATAATAATAAATAATAGAGAAATAATAAGAGAAAAGAAATGATATAATAATAAATAAAATATATAAATAAAATAATAAATAAAATCAATATAATATAAATAAAATAATAATAATAATAATAATAATAATAATAATAATAATAATAATAAATATAAAGAGAAAATTGATATAAATTATAAAAATATAATCAAAATGAAAATAAGATAATGAAATGTATTAATATATAAGAAATATATATATAAATGTATTAATATAAAAGAAAA
>NW_001854484.1:0-1028 GCF_000209125.1 Entamoeba dispar SAW760
CTTATTATTATTATTATTATGAGTAAACTTTTATTCTTATATCTATATCTATATCTATATCTATATCTATATCTATATCTATATCTATTCTTATTATTTTTTTTATCACTTTCTTTATTTATGTATAATAACTATCTATGTATATTATACACTTCCACTTATACACCTATACACCTATACACCTAACACCTATACACCTAACACCTATACACCTAACACCTATACACCTAACACCTATACACCTATGCTTATGTTAAAAACAACGACAACGGCAGGATTCGAACCTACGCCTCCAGAGGAGAAGTGATTTCTAGTCACACGCCTTAGACCACTCGGCCACGTTGTCTTTTAGTGTGCTTATATTATGTTTGAATTTTTAAATATCCTATTAACTTATATATTCTTTACGACTATTATTAACTTTATTATATATATATTAACTTTCCTACTTATATTACTTATATTGCTTATATTACTTATATTCACTATATTATATCTTTTCTTTTTATATTCTTCCCTTCTATATCTATATATATTATCTATATGTACCTACCTACCTACTACAACTTACTTCCTTCCTTCTTATTATTTATATAATATATTATCTATATGTACCTACCTACTACATACATACATACATACTTACTTACTTATTTTTATATTTATACACCCTCTATTCTTCTATCAGTTGCCTTCCTAGCTCAGTCGGTAGAGCGTGCGGCTTTTAACCGTAAGGTCGTGGGTTCGAGCCCCACGGGGGGCGTTTTTTATTCTATGTACGACAATATATATTATGTATTTATATTATTATTCTTAATTATTTTATATTTCTTACCTTATTATATTCTTATATATTTCTCTTATTATGTTCACCTGTATTTTTTTATATTTTTACCTTTATACTTTTATATCATATTATCATATTATCTTTATATGTATTATACCTTTATTCTTATATACTTATATACTTATATACTTATATACTTATATACTTTTATACTTTTTTTATATCACTATATTATTATATT
>NW_001854483.1:0-1350 GCF_000209125.1 Entamoeba dispar SAW760
TATTCATTTATTTTATTCTCTCTATTATTTATTTTCTATTTATTTCTTTAATATAATATATAATATGTTTATTTATGAATTATAATCTTTAATTTTATATCTTATTATAATTTATTATCTGATTCATTATTTAATTTATTCTTATTTATTATATTCTTATCATTATTTTATTTATTTTCATTATTTAATTTATTCTTATTTATTGTATTATTCTTATTTATATTTAATATTGATTATTATTATGTTATAATTTTATTATTTTATCTTTTATTTCTATTCTTTTATTTTATTTGATATAAATCTGTTTATTATTTATTTTATTAAATTAAACATTAAATATTAATTTATTCTTTCTTCAATTAAACAATTATCATCATTAATCCAATAATAATCATAACTAGATTTATTGTCATTATTCTATTTCAACTACTTGGATATGCACAAATTCATTTATCACATTTATTTTTATTATATTCAAATTTATATCTTAATTCAAAATATGTTAGTACACATTTTGTACTCAATTCTCATTTATTTCCACATTCATATCATCAATGTACCTGTTTTATATTAATTTCTTTATCATATTTATTATCTATTTTAACTATTCTTTTATTATTTTGATTCCATTTTATTTGATATTTCTTTATTATCTTTTTTGTTTCTTCTTCATTTTCTTCTATTATTTCATCTCTTATAACATATTGATATATATTCACTCTTTCATATAATACATCTTTTATAAATTCTCTATGTTTATTTTCATTATATTTATAATTATGTTTAAATGTTTCTAAAATATTATAAATAAGTGAAAATTCTAATAGTTTGTAATCATATTGTTTTTCTGTAATTATACTTATCATTCTATTTGATGGTGATTGTCCTAATTCAATTTCTTCATCTTTACAATATGAATCACCATCATATCATACAATAATACCACTCCTCCATTCTTTTATTCATTTTGTTACAAATAAACAAGTAGAATAACAATATGAATCTGTACAAATTATTATTTCTGTTGATTTTCTTTGATGTTTTAATGGTTGAATTTGTGGTTATGAAACATATTCTGATATTTGTGTAATTTTATGTTTAATATCACCATATTTAATAATATTAGTTTTGTATACATATTCTCTGTCTTCTAATACAATATCTATAAAATAACCATACATTATCATCTTCAGTGCTTCTACAAATACATTCTTCTATTTCTATTCTTTCATCACCATAATTTCATCTTTTCTCACATGTTTTTAGATCAACAAAATATTCCATATATCATTTTTTAATATTGAAAGTGTATTATCAGATTTGTTGATGAAATTAAATTTTCATCATAGT
>NW_001854482.1:0-10228 GCF_000209125.1 Entamoeba dispar SAW760
CCATTGTATAGCCAGTAGAAATTAGGTTCAGAAACCTTTCTTCACTCATAATTCCTAACAAATAATACTTGCTTCAAAAATTATAACCAAAAATTACTATTACTGCTAATATAAAAAGAAGAACAACAAACGTGTCTCCTCCCTCAAAAAAGGACTATGTCTCAACTTACGCCATTTCCTCAGGAATAGAGATAATATGTTAATAATAAACTACCAAAAAATAAGTTATATCAAAAACATTTTATAAATACACGAATCTTAGTAGTCACTGCCATTGTGAAATACTTAATTAAGTAATATAAAGACATTATTAGAAATGTAATAAAGAGTATCACTGTTCTAAGATGAAAGGTAATTGTTATTTCTCTTAAAAACAAATAAAAGAATGTTTATTTCTTATTATTATTGTACAATGACCAACAAAGAAAACAATTAAAAAAAAAAAAGGAATCTTTTAGACTAATCAAGTCAATAAAAATAAATAAAGTTTTCTTTAAAACTTTATATTATCAAACGACACAATAATGATACGAACTAGAATAGAAATTACTTAACTACTAACAAAAGTTAAATTAACTAAATATTTAGAAGTTAATGGTAAATTTATTACTAAAAGACAAAGGTTAGAACAGTAACAATAAGGAAACTATCATACAATTACTCCTCATACACCAAAATCATTTTACAATCACGAAATTGTCCAGAAAGTCAATAAAACTATTCTTATAAATTTTTATAGATTAAATAGTTTATTTTATTATTTCAATAAAATGCCCAGTTCTATTTTTATTTCTATTTTTTCATACTTAAAAATCTTCTTATTTTGAACTAAAAATAAAAAACTACTGAGAAATGATAAAAGTATTATTAAAAATAACATAAATAGAAAAAGGGAGATAGAAAAAGTACAATTTTTGAAAAAGAAAAATTTGATGGAAAGAAACCCTTCTAAAAAAAACATTTCACTAGAAAATCACAACTGGGATTTGTTGAATGAAGAAACGTAGTATACCCTTAAGTACATTACTTGATAATGCAGTTGGTGATTATAACCCTACTCCTAATATTAAGTTATATATAAAAATAGCACATGTTTTAAGAAAACAAGAACAAACATGTCCAGTTCTTCGATTACAATTATTAAATAAACTTAAATCACATCCATTCAGATTTATCGCTTCATTAGAAGTCTATTATTGTTTATGCTTAATGGAATTTCTTGTAGTAAAAGTAAAAGGTTTTGATGTATTTATTAAAGATAAAGAATTTGTTAAAGCATTAGAAAAAATGGCCCAATTTGATGTTTGTTTTATTTAACCAAAAATTTGGTTTATATGAGTTTTAAATAACATACGAGTAGAAATTAATTGGACTGTTTAAATCTAAACCAACATTGACACAATTAAAAGCAATGAATTTGGTTCAGTTGGTAATGGCTTTACCTCAAACAGAACATTATCAAGAATTATATAAAAAATATACAAAGAAAGGACTTGTATTTCCACCATTAGTCTATCCTGAATATGATGATGACTCATCAAATTCATCAACTACTCATACCCCTTCATTACCTGAAGATGGAGAAGGAAAATTTATTCCATCATCTACTTCATTATTACCAAAACCACCTATTGTGAGAAATGATATTGATAAAGAAATATTCTCAGTCTTATCTCCAGAATTTAGAAAATTACTTCAAGAAATGAGTGATTTCCATGAGTTGTGTAAAGAACCACTAAAGAAAAGTAACTTATTAAGAAATGGATCATTACAAATAAGACATCAATTACAATGTGATGAAGCTTTCTTTAATAAAGCAGTTGAAATGCAAAAAGAATTTAAACGTAATTTTAATGAATATACAGACCAAAGTGATGCTGATGATGAAGTTATTTCAGCGTTAACTGAAGAAGGAAGAAAAATAGGACATATTGTTAGAGTACTAAGAAATGAAATTGCTAGAGTAAAGAAATTAGAAACTAAAATTGAAGATGGTGTTGGTGAATGTGTGTTAGCTGAAGTTCCATCATATGATTTAGATGCTATGATGACTCCAAGAATTAAACACCCAGAAACAAGAGGAGATGCAGTTAAAATTATGGACTATATGAGTCATACTAAAGGTAATACTTTAAGTAGAGACGATTCAGTTACAGAGTCAGTTACAGAGTCTGAAAGTAATTCAGCCACACCTGCTTCATTAAAAAATAAAAATCAACGTAAGATTCAATTGATGCCACCAGTCCCTTGTACTGGAACACGTGCAGTAACCTTTAAAAGAACGCCATCATCTAAGGGAATGTCAAGTGTTGATACAAGTAGATTATATACAGGATGTCTCTAATATTTTAATTGTTTTACTATTTAACCTTTTTAACTTACTACGTTATTAATTTTATAAAATAAATTTTTTTTTATTTTAATTTTTCTTATATTTTTTTTATTGAGTAAACTTAGTAAATTTTATTTGTATTTATTTTATTTCTTACTTTATAAGTTATTGTATAAGTTCTTCCAATATTTTTAGTTTTTTATTATTGTTATATTATGAATGTCTTAGTATATTCCATAACTACCTTCGAAGAATAAGTTATCTTTTGTTTGAAGAGTTGAGTCAGTGTAACCTTTTTTTACTAATAAATTTAAAGATATTTAAATTTATAAGAGTTTAATACTTATTTTTTATTTAATTATTTTGTTATTCAAGTTGAAGTAATTAAAAAGTTTCTCTATTATTATTAATTATCTCTAAAACTATTCTATAATTTATAATTTATAATAATTTCATTGTACTTTATTTGAAGAGACTAATTATAATTAAAAACAACAAGACCTAAAGATATTTGCTTTGTTCTTAAGTTTTTCATTATTAATCAAATTACTTTTAGATTGTCATAAAAAGGAGATTAGAAATAAAAGAAAAAGTAAGAATAACATTTTTTTATTTAAAATTTTGATATATTCTATTTATAGTTTTTAAAGAATTTAAAGTTAGAAAGAATAACACTTTTTATTTAAAATTTTGTGATTAAGAAAAGAAAATCATACAAAATCTAAAAAAAATCATAAAAAAAAGACTAAAGAAAGAAAGTGATAATTAATGCAAACAGTGATAAGAACAACAAATACTTTTGAAGGAGATTTGAGTAATGAAAAGACGGAATATAATATTGATGCAATTATGAAAGGAAAAGATCAAGAAACATTCTTCAAAGATACAGTAAGTAAGATGATTAAAAGAGTCATTGAAGGGACTGATCTTTATGTTATGTGTTATGGAGGAAAAAAGTCTGGAAAAACATTTAGTTTAGAAGGGCATTTTAATACTATTGATTTTACTAATGCTGGGTTGATCCCACGATCAATTAATGCACTTATTGAAGAATTAAAAACAAAAGGAAGATATACAATTCGAGTGAGTTATATTCAAATTGAAGATAAAAAGATTAGTGATTTGTTATGTGAAGGTGAGAGCAATGTTTTACTGAAAGAACCAACAAAGAAATTTAAAAACCAACTTGGAGGAGTTATGTTTCTCTGTGCAACAGAACTAACAGTAACAGAAAGTACTACATCACAAGTCTTTTCTAAGTTAAATGTTCTTCGAAAAGAGAGAAAAAAGAATGAAATAGAAAAACTTCAAAATGTTTGTAGAGTATTTTCAGCTTCAGTAATTTCATCAGAAGAAGAAAAAAGAGGACAAAAAGAATATATTGATTGTGGAAGAATTACATTTATTGATCTTCCATGTTGTTGGGAACAAAGTAATCATAAAGGTAGTTTACTTAATGGATTAAATTGTTATGTTGAATCAACTAGAGAACAAAGAATGAGGTTATCTACAAAGAATAATGATATTACACGTATTTTACAAGAGGTATTAGGTGGACAAGGATTTTTAATAGCAATTGGATGTATTTCATCAATAAATCAACAAGAAACTATTCAGACATTAAAGTTTTTAAATAAATTAAAAACTATTAAGAATGTTCCAATATATTCAAGACATATATTAAAATCAGTTTATGATAATTATTTAGATGAAGAAATAAAACAATTAAATTATCAATATTCTGATCTTCTTCGAAAAAACGTTATTTCTAAAGAAGCATTGGAAGCTAAAAAACTTCAACAAGAAATTCAAAATCAAAGATACACCAATGTTCAAATTGGTAGTTTAATTCAAAGAGTTAGAAAAGAATCAGAACCAGAATACAATAAAATTAATCAAAAGATTTTAATAGCAAATGAATATATTACAAAAAAGAAAAGAACTGAATTAGAACTTAGAGACAAAATTACAGAAATGATTGATTTAGCTAAAAAAATTGAAGAACATAATAAACAAATAGAAGATATGATTCAAAAACAAGTTGAGGAAGCACAAAGACAAAAAGAATATATTGAAAAAAGTATTAATGAATGTAGAATAGATATTGATGAATTTAAAAAAAAATATGATGAAGGAGAAGAAAAAATTATTGAATTAATGAAAGAAATAAACAACCATTTAGAAGGAGAAGAATGTAGAAAAGTAGAACTTCCAAAATATTCGTCAATGAATGAAATTAATGAAATGTTAAACAAAGTAATTATTTCATTTAAATATGATGGGAAAAAAACAATAAAAATAATAGAAGAAGTATTAGAAGAAAACCAAAAGGAAATTAATGATTTTGAAATTCTTATAAATCAAATAATTAATAGGCTAGAGCAAGGAAAAAGTAGATGGAGTCCAGTTGAAGATAAAATTATTGAACAATTTCAATTACTTATTCAATTTATTCAACAACAAAAAAAAGAAATGGAAGAAGAACTGAATGAAAAAGAAAAAGTAAAAGAAAAAGAAATTTTTCAAATTCAAAGAAATAAAGAAGAAATCAAAAAAGAAATAAAAGAATTAATACCAGAAATGAATAAAGAAATAGAATTAATTATTCAAAAATATCAAACAATTATTAGTAATTCTATTAAAGAAAAAAATAGTGAATATTTTCCTATTGAAAATGAAATTAAAATGGATGAATGTATGGAAATATTTGACCAAAAAATTCAAGAAAAAATTGAAGAAGTAAAAAAAGAATTAGAAATTGAAATACAAAAAGATAATGGAAATGAAGAAAAAATAATGAAAAAAATGAAAGATTCAATAGAAGAAGAAAAACAAAAAAATAGATTTGAACAAGAAATTTTTAAAGAAAGTATTGAAAAAACTAAAATTGCTATTCAAAAAATTTTTGATGAAAGTGGGGTGATTGACTTTATTAAAGAACAATGTAATTTATTAAATGAAGACGATAAAAAATTAAAACAAAAACATCTTCCATTAAAAAGTTTATTTCAAAAAAGTTATGAATCATTAAATGAATTATTTAATGAAATTAATACAATTTTAAATGAATTTATTGAAAAAGTTAATCATATCACTATTGATTATGAATCTGAAATTGTTATTGAAAGAATCCAAAGTCCGCCTATTCCTTCAATATTAATGCAAAATTCTGAATATCCAACACTACTAGATGATATAGATTCTTCTAAATTAATAATTAAAAAGAATTAAATGATTTGAATGTTTCTTTAAATATTTTTGTTATTAATTTTAAATTAGATTTTATTATAAAATTTAAAAAGTTTATCTAGTTCTTTTATTTTGAATTTATTTTTATAGAATCATTAAGTCAATTGACTAATTGTACTCAACTTCAAATCACTTACGACAACTGTTTTGAAGCATTTACTATTCAACAAATTCAAAGAATATTATATGAAAAAAAAAATAATGTTGTTCTGTTAATTCAAACAGATGAAAATGATTTATTTGGTACTTATCATTCTCAAATACTAACTAAAAGAACCACCCAACAGCTAAATCAATTCTCTGAATGGATTGGAAAATCTGATGAAAATATTTTCCTTTTTAGTTTAAATAACCATAACTCTCCTAATAATCCATTAAAATTTCTTTCAAAATCATAACAGAATTGTTTATTTTTAAATACAATGAATCTCATTTTAAAATTGTATTTTGGAATAGTTATTGCATTAATTTGCTTAAACCTTTAAACATTTTAAAAGGTTTTATCTTTCCTTTAATTAATAATTATTTTTATATCTATTCCCCTGATGATTTATTAGGTAAACCAAATTTGGTATCTACTTTTATTCCAAAACATTTTCTTATACTTCAAGGAAACCAATTTAATACTCTCTTTTATTAGTTTCATTCTCTATTCCAATTCATTTTCATCATCAAAATCATAGTCAAAGTCATCATAAAATTGGTACTCTTCATTTACCTTTTCTTCTAAAATAAAGTCATTGTCATCAATAGCAAAAACTAAACTTATAATATAAATTATATAATATATTATCATCTCTTCTTTCTTTTTACTTATTTTTTAGTTTTATTTATTCAGTTTTCTTTTATATCTGTTATTTATAACAATAATAACAATAATGGATTGAAATTATATTTTCTTAATATCAACAATTTAAGAATAGAAATAGAGATCGATGACTCTTATTGCAAAAACGAACATAGAAAAGAATATTAATCGATTAAAAAGAATATTGATGAGACTTTTGTCAAATTAGTTTGAACGTTTTCCTAGTAAAATAGTTAATTAGTCTATTTCTGTGGAAAAGTGATGATCTAAACTAAAAAAAACAAGGGGTCACTTATTCTTGAGATGGGATTTTTTATCATTTCATTTATTATTGCTTACTTGATTAATATACTTCTAACCTATGTCTTATCTTTGATCTTTAGAAGAAACCCATTCTATACACTCTTATCTATATTTTTTCCATTTTTAACTGAATTCTTATTATTTATTCTTAATAAACCTAACCTTGGTGAAGGTAAAGAATTTATGGATTTGGTTGATGTTTGTTGGTACAGATTGACTACACCAGAGAATCCAATGGTGATCACTGCAAGTATTGGTGGAAAAGGACAGATTGATTGGAAAAATGCTAAACAATTACTTTTTCTAGAATTTACTAAACACAAAAGATTTTGTCAAAGAATTGTTAAGTTGAATAGTTATTATATACTAGAATCTGTTCCAATAAATATTGATGATCATATCACCATTGATAATACTGTATTTGGTTCATATGAACAATATATAAACATATTAGAAAAACATAAATCAGTTCCATTAGATACTGATAAACCTCAATGGAAAATATACTTTTATACTAATGTAATGAATGAATGGAGAATTCTAGCAAGAGTTTCTCATTGTTACTGTGATGGAATGGCTGCAATGAGATTATTGAAAGACTCTACACAACATATATCTTCGATTATTTTTAATGAAGAATCAAATTATCACATTTTGGATATAACTAAAGAAGTTCCTAAATTATCATGTTTAGCAGATAAACAACAACCAATAACAATTTTTAAAAGATTTTGGAAAGTTTTAATAATCCCTTATTATATGGTTAAATCCTTTTTTGTGAGAGGTGATTTTACAAAAGAACTAAGGAAACCATTGAGTGGAAAACAATTAGTATTCTGGAAGAAACTTGATTCAATTGAAAATATTAAATCCATTGCAAGGTGTTACGATGGTACGTTAAATTCATTGTTATTCTCTTGTATGAATCTCAGTTATTCTAACATATTAAAAAGAAAGGGAAGTTCAAGTAAACAATTACAATTCTATATCGCAACCAATCTAAGACCTTTTGAACCTCAAATCAAACTGGGGAATAAAATTGGATTATTATTAATGAAATTACCATTACAAGAAACAGACTTATACTCCCTTGTCAAATATATGAAAAAACAATTAGACAATGCAAAGGAAAGTGTTGAGTCTTATTCTTATTATCTTCTCCAATGTCTTGTTGGAATGCTTCCTGATTGGATAGAGTCAATAGGTATTAAAATTGTATCACAAAAGGCTACATTAAATGTAACCTCATTACCAGGTCCACAAGAAAAAGTGAAATTTTTTGGTTCTGAAATTGAAGATTTTATTGGTTTTGTTCCTCACTTGGGAACAACTGGCAATGGTGTTAGTTTTATTGGAAGTGGGGGTGATCTTTTTGTTAGTTTTGCTGTTGATAGTAATTTATGCATTGACCCAAAAGAACTGTATGAGAGTTTTGAATTTGCGTATCATCAATTCTCTTCAATCCTAGTATTTAACAAATAGTTGTGCTATTACTAATTGGTTTTTCTTAGCAACATTAATTAGGTTTTGTCCAAAAAAAGGAAAAGAAGATAAAGTTCATGAGGCAAGAAGTAAGACAAAAGAATTAAAGAATGTTAAATAAAAAAGAGAAAGAATGAATAAAATGAAATGAAAAGGGAATGGTGATGATTAGAAATGAGGAAGTTAAATACAAGAATGGAGAAATGAAGAAAGAGTAAGAGGAAATACAGAAAAAGAGAAAATAAAAGAAAATATAAAGAATAAAGAATGAATAAGATGGATAAAAGAAGTTGAATAAATTGAAAGAGAGATAAAAGAAAGTTAATGTTTAAAGAAGAAATAAATTAAAAGAGAGATATGCAAAGTGAAAAGAATAGAATAATAAAGTATTATACAGAAGAAACAGAGAGAATAGAAATAAAAAATTAAAAGGAAAGTAGAAAAGGAAAAATAGATAATATAAACGATAAAGAAATAGAATAAAATATCAAAAATGATAAAATAATGATTCAAAATAAATATAGAAAGTCATATAAATAAAATGATTAAAATTAAAAGATATATAAATAATAAAGAAAATAAATAGAAGAATATATAAAATAATTAAAATAAAAAGTAATAAAAGAGTAAATAATAAATAGGAATAATATTGTATAAATATGAATAAACAAAATAAAAGAAAATTTAAAGATTTAAGAACATATAAAATTATAAAATAAAAAGAAATAATTAACAAACAACTAATAAAGAAATTGATATAAAATAATGATTAACAAACAATAAGATATGAGAATAAAAATGAAGGAATAATAATATTAAAAAATAACGAACAAAGAATAAGTAATAAGAAAGATTAAAATAGAATGAATGAAGTATTATTTAAAATGATATAAAGTAAAAATAATAATAATAGTAATGAAGTAGAGAAATACGTATTTAAAAAATAAATAAAGTTTATAAAAATAGAAAATAAAAGATAATAGAAGTATTGATATATTTAAAGAATATTTTGTGAATAAAGAAAATATTTAATTTAATACTAAATTAATAATTAAAAGAGAAATGAACAAAGAAATAATAAAGAATAATAAAGATAATACTAAGTATATTTGTATTATAAATAAAGATATTTATTTGAATGAGATATAGATATTATGAGATTAATCTTCAAAGTAACGAAAAAATTATAAATACAATTATATAAATTAATTAATAAATAATATTTATAGAATAAATAGGCAACGAAAAAAAGGAAATAAGAGAAAAATGATGAAAAAGAATGATATAAAAGAAAAAGTGAAATTAAGAAGTAGAAGAAGATGAAAAGAATAAAAGTAGAATGTTGAGAATATAAAAAGAAAGAAGATAAAAAAGAATAATTCAAAAAGAGATAATAAAAGATGAAAATAATGATGAAATAATGGATATATTTTTTATTATAGAAATTAGAAATATGAAATAAAAAAAAGCGTTTAATTTATTGATGCAAATTATTTAACATTACTTTATTTATGAAATTATTTTATTCATTTTTATTTTTATGATTTTTATTTATATGTATTATTTATTATCTTTTTTTCTTTTTAATATATTGATTATTTTATTTTATTATTTATTATTCTTTTATTTATTTTTCTATATTCTTTTATTTGTTCTTTCTTATTATATTTATGAAATATTTCAATATTATAAAATAATTTTATTGTTTAATTATTTAAATGAATTATATTAAAATGAATTTATTTTATATTTTAATAATTTCTTTTATCTTTATTTTATATTTTAATAATTTCTTTAATATCATCATTTTATATTATTATTATCTTTATTCTTTCATATTTTTATTATTTATCATTATTATTATATTTTTCATTTCTTATTTTATTTTATTATTAATATTATTTATATTTCTTTTCTTTCTTATTCTTCTTCTTTATTCTTATTATTTCTTTATTTCTTATTTTTCTATTTTATTTATTTTCATTTGATTCATATTTTCATTTCTTGTTTTGATTATTTTGATTTGATTTAATTTTAATTTTTATTATTTAATA
>NW_001854481.1:0-1921 GCF_000209125.1 Entamoeba dispar SAW760
TATTCTTTTCTGCTTTTATATCTTCAACTCATTAATCATTCAATATCGAATTCATGATGTATATAATCTATCTCTTGATAACAATTTAGAATATAAGATTTAGAATAAAAATAACAAAAAAAGAAGAAAATAGAAATATGATCTTAAAAATAAATTCAGTTGAAATTGAAAGAAGAATGGGAAATACAACAATAATAAATAATTCAACAAGAAATGATAGTAAACATAAAAACAAATTAGGATATAATGAAATAATGATAACGTCAAAGTATTTTAATGACATTGACGATTTTATTAATTTAGAAATAGGAATTAAAAGATTTCAAGGAAATATGGAACGATTTCATTTTAATCCAATTCCATTAAATCAATATTCAAGAAAATTCTTTCCTAATATTGAGACGTTTCATATTTATGATTGCGGTGATGAAGTATTTAAAGATGGAAGAATATTTAAACATATAATTTGGTGTATAGTAGAATATTCAACATATTTACAAGAAAAAGAAAAAGGAAACATATGTAAAAACATAGAATATACAAAAGAAGATAGAAAATTATATGGAACTACAATACCACCAGAAGTTAATTCAATTGGATATGAATGTTTTAAATATTGTTATTCAATAACTTCTATTAATATTCCAATAACAAACACATCATTTAAAGAGAGTTGTTTTTATGAATGTTCAAGACTAACAACAGTTAATATACCATCAACAGTTAGTACAATAGGAGATAAATGCTTTAGTGGATGTCCATCATTAAAATCAATGAATATAGAAAATATAAAATTTATTAGTAAAGAAAGAATATTTATGAATGAACCAGTGTTAGTTAGTATTAAAATACCAGGAAATTTACAAAGAATAAATGGAAAGAAGATTAAAAAGAAAGATATTAATGAATTTATCATTCCAAAAACAATTACTAAATTAGATAATTATTGTTTTGGAGGGTGTGTATCATTAAAATCAATAAATATTCCAACAACAATTAGTGAAATAGGAAATAGTTGTTTTGATAATTGTACATCATTAACAAAAATTAATATACCAACATCTATTAGTATAATAAAAAAAGAATGTTTCCATAAATGTTTATCATTAAAATCAATCAAAATTCCATTATCAGTTACTGAATTGTGTAATAAATGTTTTTGTAAATGTAAAACATTAAAGTTAATTAGTATTCCATCATCTATTAACACAATAGATTATTGGTGTTTTAAAGGATGTTCATCATTAACATCAATTACTATACCCACAACAATTAGTGAAATAGGAGATTTTTGTTTTAATGGTTGTACATCATTAAAATCAATTAATATACCTTCATCAATTACGTCAATAGGATTGAACTGTTTTTATAAATGTTCATTACTAACATCAATTAATATGCATAATGTACAATTCATTAGTAAAGAAAGAATATTTTTTAATGAATTAGAGTTAAATAGTATGGAAATACCAGAAAAACTAGAAGTGATAAACGGAAAGAAGATTGAAAAGAAAGATATTAATGAAATTACCATACCAACAACAATTACTAAATTAGGAGGTAATTGTTTTATTGAGTGTTCATCATTAACATCAATTAATATACCAACAACAGTCAGTGAATTAGGATGGAACTGTTTTAAAGGATGTTCATCATTAAAATCAATTGATCTACCAACATCAATTAGTGAAATAGGAAATGATTGTTTTTATCAATGTATATCATTAAAATCAATTAATATTCCAACATCAATAAATGAATTTGGAATTGAATGTTTCTATGAATGTGGAATTGAAGAAAAGTTAAGGAAAAATGAAAGAATACCAGAGTATTGTTTTAGTTAATAGTAATACTGAAAAGAAATAAATGAAAGAATAATTTAAACAAACAATTTAATATCAACAAGTTATAAAACAAAGAA
>NW_001854480.1:0-1068 GCF_000209125.1 Entamoeba dispar SAW760
ATATATTCTTATTTATTAGTCACTTATACTATTAACTTTATCTATTCCTCTTATATATTATACTTATTATACTTATTATATATATTATATCTATTCTTACTCTATACCTTTATTATATTATTTATATTATATATATTATATATATTTATTATCCTTATTATTTTTATTATTCCACTTCTTATCTATTATATCTATTCTCACTTCTTATACTTACTACTGTTACATCTCTTACATCTCTTACATTTCTTACATTTCTTACATCTCTTACATCTCTTACATCTCTTACATCTCTTACATCTCTTATTCCTCTTACTATACCTACTACTCTTACTACTCTTACTATACCTACTATACCTACTACTCTTACTACTCCTACTTTCCCCCTCCCCTTTATTGTTAATGGGGGTGTAGCTCAGATGGTAGAGCACTCGCTTTGCATGCGAGGGGCAAGGGGATCGATACCCCTCACCTCCATTATTATCTATTATTACCTTTTATTCTTTTATGTTATTTCTTATATATCTTATATTCTCTTTTATATACAGTAGTACTTCCTTATTCTTATTATATT
Source organism: Entamoeba dispar SAW760 (assembly GCF_000209125.1). Classification (NCBI taxonomy): domain Eukaryota; phylum Evosea; order Mastigamoebida; family Endamoebidae; genus Entamoeba; species Entamoeba dispar. The sequence continues at coordinate 572 of NW_001854480.1, forward strand.
AAAAATTTATGTATATATATATATATATTATTATGTTTATTCTTATTTTATATATGTGTATATGTATATATATATATATTTATGTACCTTATATATATCCATTTATTCTTTTATCTTTTATTAACTTATATCCTTATATTTTTATGTTTAAAACGACCGACTTTCCTTATATTTTTATGAATAAAACGACAATGGCAGGATTCGAACCTACGCTCCAAATGGAAACTCCTTAGCAGGGAGCCGCCTTAACCGCTCGGCCACATTGTCTTTGATTAATATTGCTATCTCTTATTATATATTTTTTTATAAATTTTATACTTATTATATCTTATTTATATATATATTCTATCTTTTTTTTATATCTATTTTATATCTTCTATTCACTTATTCATATATATATATATTTATTTATATATTTATATATATATACAACTCTTACCTTCATATATTACACTTATTCATGTATATATATACACTCTTACTTCTTATAGAGTCTT
>NW_001854479.1:0-1574 GCF_000209125.1 Entamoeba dispar SAW760
TGATGAAGTAGTTAGAAGAAGAAAACTAGTAATAGAAAAAGGACAAGAAACAATAAATAAAATAGAAATAATTAAAAATAAAATGAACAAAATAATAGAAGAATGTAATTTAGATGAAGAGATATTAGATAAGTCAAGGAATGAAATAATCAATAAAATCATTTCAATTGAAGAAATGAACATGAAAGATAAAATATTCAAAAAACCAAAAGAAAGTGATAAAATTACCCAAGAATTTAACAAAAAGAAAGAAGAATGGAACACACATTATAGTGATTATTTTGAGAGGAAGAAGAAAAAAGAAGAAAAAGAAGAAAAAAGAGGAAGATTACAAAGAATGAGAGGAACATTAACACTAAAATAAATATCAAATAGAATAACTAGAAGAATGGACAAATAGAAAAGTATCCAATATACTATTTGATTCAGATATTGATGATTGGAATGTTGATGCATCAGTATTTGAACAAAGAATAATAAATAAAGAACATATAATAATTATTATTGAAGATACAAATGGAAATAAATTTGGAGGATATGTTAATGTAAAAATTGATAAAGTTGGTGATGATATAAATGATTCAAAATCATTTTTATTTTCAATAGAATCAAATGGAAGAATATAAGGAATGATGAAATTTGATATTAAATATCCACAATATGCATTTTATTTATATAGTCAATCAAGTGATTGGTTGTTTGAATTTGGATATGGGTTTGATATTGTTGTTTATAAAGAAAATAATAAATCAGAATCATATTGTTATCAACATTCATTTGAATATAAACGAATATCAAATACACTGTTGGAAATGAAGATTTCACACCACAACGAATCATTGTAATTGAAATGAAATGATTTTTATTCATTAATATTTATTTGAAATATAAAAATAAAAAAGAATATGAAATAAAATCAATAAATGAATATGAACATTTCATTTATCAATCAATAAAATGATGAATATAAAAATGTTTATGTTTCTTTCTTGTTTTATTTCATTTGAAATATTCATATTCATTGTGTTAATTTAATAAATAATAAAAAGAAATAAGAATAAAAGATAAATAAAAATATTTTATTCCTTTTTATTAATTTAGAAAAGAAAGTAAAACTTGTAGAAGAAAAAGAAATCAGTTTAAACAAAATGAAGATTAAATACGTTTTATAAAATTACTATGAATTATTGGAGTTGGTTATTAAAAATGAAGTAGACCAACAAAATATAATATAAAGAAAAAGTAGATGAAACCATAGTAATATAATGTAAATTTTCTTTTATATAAACAGTATAAGTTATTTTGTTATTATCTTCTTCAATATTTTTGTTTTAATTAGATTTTAGTATACATCAAAGGATTCAAAACATCAATATTCTTGATAAATAAATTATATCAATCATAATAATTATTATTCATGAATCAATAAGTTGTTTGATTTCACATAGTTTATTTTATTAATTAATAGAATCTTTATGGATATTTATGGATAGTTGATAATTATTTCCAATTTCATTAAGTTTATAACAATCATTTTTGTTAGTATTGATTAACACTACATTTATTGGTATATT
>NW_001854479.1:1674-5214 GCF_000209125.1 Entamoeba dispar SAW760
GTTTTGTTCATTTCTTTTTATTCTAAACAACAAACTTATCAAAAAACTAATCAATTTATGTGTGTTATTAGTTTCTTATTAACGATTGAATCCACCACCAAATCCTCCCATTGGCATGTTATTAGGAATAAATCCTCTCATCATTCCAAATCCTCCCATCATTTCATTTTGTTGTTCTGTTATTACTTCAACATTATCACAGTCAATCTGGTTGATTGAATTTGATGTATCAACTATCTTTATATCATGACATCTTACCATTTTAACTTCTTTTCCTTTCATCTCATTATCAATATCAATTAGATCACACTCTTCCATTTCAAGCCTCTTCAAATATTCACTTAATCTAATTCTAATGTCATTCATTCTTTTCAATACAAGTTCTTCTTTACACTGACGAATGATACTATAAGTTTCAGTACTGTTAATTATACAGACTTTGTTACATGGTACAATTGATACAGTTCCATATAATTTAGTATTTTCAATATGCACTTTGTCAATGATATTGTTATCATCAATTGATGATACACCAATACCTATTTGACTATCAATAACTTCTAATGATTTTTTAATTTTACCAATTTTAAAATAGTTATTCTCAAATTTGTTAATCATTACTGATTCAGCACATCCAATTCTTGATATAGTTTTTTCACCAATAAATGGAGTATCATTACCCATACAATTAATGAGTTTGATATTTCCATATTCTTCATATTCTCCTTCAAATCTGAATTTTTTACAATTTTCTATTGTAACATCACTATTAATATTACTTCTAATTTTAATATTATGATCATGAATATTTCTTATTATAACATATTTCTTATCTGTTTCTATTTCTATATCTTTATTTGTATTATTTATTTCTATTATTTCTGTATCTTCTTTTATAACTTTCTTTGTTTCTGGAATATTACATTCTTCATTATCTATTGTGATGATTTCTTCAATATTATCTAACTTCCCTGTGATTTCTGTATTTTTACATTTTGTTATTTTCATTTCTTTGATTTGATTCTTGTTGATTATGAATTGACAATTCTCACATTCATCAATACATAATTTCTTACATTTATCAAATAACTCTTCAAAGATATAATCTTTCATTGATACAATATATATCTCTTCTGCTTCTTTCAGAGGTACTTTAATGTATTCTTCAATTGATTTAAATATAATTCTTTTTGGTTTAACATCAATTTCATTGGTTGTAGATTCAATAACTTTCATTGTATTACATCTTTCATTTCCTGTAATATTCACTTGTTTAGATTGTGATACTATCAGTTTATTGATTGGACATTTTGATTTTACATTAATCTGATTTCCTTCTAATATTTCAATATTTTGTTCATTATTAGATTCTATTTCAAATTTGAAATTCTCACATTCTCTAATGCAAATATTATTTGATTTATTTGTTGATAATTTGATTTGTGTTTGTTTATTTCTTTCTAATTTCAATCTTTCAATACAATCTGATTTAATATTAATTTTACATTCTCTACAATTGATTACTTCAATACTCTTTAATTTATTTGATATTAAGCTAATGTTTAAATTAGAGCAATAGTTCAATCGAAGTAATTCAAGATTTTGGAATGTGTAGATATTTTCTTGTATTTCTTTCCAATATCTTCTTTTATTAGTTGTTGTAATTCCCTGTTCTTCATTCTTTTCATTTATCTTTATTTCATTAACCCCATCTATTATTAACTGTTTTAAATTATTTATTGATTGAAGTTCAAGTGAAGATCCTTGTCCATGCATTTCTACACACTCAATACGTTTGTTATTCATTATTAATTTTGAGTCTGATAAACTAAAAGAAATATATTTGATATATTCAGGTAATTGTGATGTTTCAAATACTATTAATTCATTACATTGTCCAAACAGTCCTTTTCTGTTATCATAAATTGTAAGAGAATTAGCATAAAGATCATTAATAATTTGGTGAACTTTCTTTCTATTTTCTTCGTTATTTATATCGTTTATATTGATATTAACATCAACAGTGCCCTTAAATGGTTGTTGAAATCTAGGTTTTATATTTGAAAACAATAATTCATGTGAAGATCTAATATGTTTAACATTGTTTTCATTGTTTGTTTCTGGTATAAAAACTCTGGTTGAATATACTCGAATAGATTTTGGTATATCCATTAATATCTCATCGTCAATTGACAATAGCAAATCATTAGTACATTCTTTTTTTCTACATTTTTAATACATTTTCCATTTGTACTTCCTACAACTATCATTTCGCTTGGATAAAATGATTCATTTATTTTCATTTTATCAAATATTGTATCAAACTTCTTTGCAATTAACTCATTACATCTTATTTTAATTCCTTTCTTCATGTTTTGAATAATAATTCCTATCACTTCCTCTGAGGCATAAAAAAGACAAGTCATAGACTCCACTTTTTGAATAATTTTAATTAGTCTTTCTTTTTCTTCTTCTGTCATACTTAATTCTTCCTGACCAACTTGATTGTTTTGGTTGTTTTCTGTTACTCGCTTTAAAAAATGTTGTAAATCATAATTCCTTATCTTTTCAACTTTCATTAATACACTTTCATCAACATTCAACAAATTGCAATTACAGGTCGGTGGATTAAATATTCTACAAAACTTATTAACGTCTTTTTCTGATGTAAACCATGGGTTAATTTTTAATGAGTTAATTGCAACCCCACATTTTTTATTAACCATTTCAATGTTTTGGATGTCATTCATGTCTTCAACATGAAGTGCCACCTTCATTAAATAAACCATATCGAGTTGTTTCATCGTTCTTCTTTTATAATTTGATGGTTTAGTGACTTTCATTAAATAGTTCAATTATTTATTTTTTAGTTCATTTTATTTTCTTAATATAAATGAAAAGTAATACATAGATAGAAATAAGTGATGGTTGAAAATAACAAACATATTTTATTATTTTATTAATAGAGTATTATCTTTTTTATATTTAGTTATTTGATATTTTGAATGATAATGAAATATTTCATTTTCATTAAATTTATCATTGTTTAATTTTATTTTTATTTAATTTGATGAATTCATTCATTTAAACATAAAATAAATGTTATTCTAAAGATTTAATAATAAATATTAATATTCAATTTATCATTTAAATATTCTTCTCTCTTTATTTAATTATTTATTAATGAGTTATTTATTTTAATGAATGTTTAATAAATGTGTTCATTAAAATGATGAATGATAAAATAAACATTTAAAATAAATAAAATGAAATAATACAACTAATAAATGTATTAATTATCAAATATTTCATTAATACAACTCATTTATTGATTATGAAATTAGATATTAATAACATTAATAAATGAATTGATTATCATTTAGTTTATTTCATATTTTATATATCATAATATTAAAATATAATTTAAATAATATACGATGAATCAATATTAAATAAAATGAAAATGTTAATATTTGTATTATTTTATCATTTTGTAAATATATTCAATATAAATTATTATTTAATGATGATAAAATAAAA
>NW_001854478.1:0-2039 GCF_000209125.1 Entamoeba dispar SAW760
TCGAATTGTACAGAATATCTTGTCAGATAGAGATGTCTTATGAATAGATGCAAAGAAATAAGTAAGAATAAATATTATGAATGTTGATTGTTCTAAAACTATGTACAGAGATTATTATTCAACTACATATTTAAATGACAATGTGCAGTTCAAGTTGTTTGAGATAATTCTAATGTAGAATATTAATATTGTTCAATGGTAACAGATAATGTTATTAAATATCATGATGTGTAACTCATATAAATATCAATGTAGAAACATTAATGGTAAATGTATTAATGTATAATTCTTATTTATGTGTATTTAATAAAAATGAATATTCTAAATCTGATAATAATATTTGTGCTGAATGTTCTAGTTTAACATATCCACTGATACTACATACAGAACTTATATTTATGATCAAAAAGAGGAACATTTAAACAAACTGTTAAACCAACATTAACATGTTCAATATGTGAAAATGATAAGTTTGGAGAGAATGTAAATATCAAAAATTAGAAAATAAAGTTATTTTAGAAAATGGAAAAAGAGTACAAAAACACTATTCCAAAAGATTGTATTGATGAACAATGTATTGAAAAACAATACACAGATTGATTAGATAATGATAATAACTTTAAATATATTTATAACTTTTATTTACCATGTCAAGATATGTTACAGTTACCTATCACTACAATTTATATTCAATGTGAATGGTTATAGACTTCATTTATAACAAATGAAGAATTGATGAAAGAAGAAGATAAAGAATCATATTGTACATACAAAATAACAACAAGTGAATGTAAAAGATGTTTATTAATTGCAAGTTAAGAATAAGGAGAGGAAGTTGATTTATATGCAGAAGAAACTAAGAATAGATGAATTCCATATAAATACAAGAATAACGATTACGTTATTAGTTATATCTTTGATTGTCAACAGTTGAATGTAAGATTCAAGAGATTGTTATTACAGAAAAGAATAGAATAAAACCAACAACATGTAAGAATACTACAAAAATAATATGCAACACTAATAATAAGAGAATTGAAGAAGCACGTAAAACATTTATTAAAGGAAAAGAATGGATGGAGAAAGTAGGACGTGCACTCACTGTTTGTCAAAATGATAATAGTTATTTAATTGTTATAATACAATAAAATGTAATCAAAACAGGGAAATAGATTATAGAAGTAGATCAATGACAAAAGAATGTGATAGTATACACATATTTGTAAGTTTGTATCACTTACTGATGAACTATCAATAGATAATGTACATCTTAGAGTTCAATAGGAGTAGAATTAAAGAATGTATGTTTGAAATATAAATATGTTGAGAGTAAATGAAGTAATTAAACAATAACACACCAATGGGATGTTGATTCATAACGATCAATACTAATCTAAATGTAAGAAATTAATGTGAAATCATAACATATAGTCCAACAACAAGAAAACTGTTTACACAAAAAAAAACATAAACAATTTGAAGATGTTTCTATTGTTAATGTTCATTTCTTGATGTGTCAGTAGTTCTGACTGTATAAGAATAAACAGATAAAGAATAATATGATCTTGATGTATCTGATAATTTTTTTGTTTGAATCAGTCATATAGAACATAACAACTTAATAATCAAACTGAGTGTGTTCATGTAAAAGAAATTAATAACGTTAAATTCATTGAAACAATAACCACTAAAACACCAGTAATAGTCTCAATGATTATTGTTCTTTTTGATTGTTTAAGAACATCAAGTTGTTTCATCAGTTATGAAGAATACTATCACAACAACTAATGATAATATAGAATGTATTGGAATAGATAATGAATCAACTAATGTAGCTACATTCAATGGATAAGAAATAATTAAGAGAAATGGATATTTTATGTTTATACATTTCAAATAAAAAGAAGAAAAGTATGTATAAGAAACAATAAATAGAAATAAGTAGAAATGAACAAGAATCAACAAATATCATTTTAATTTCATATTTCAAGAATGATAATTAAATAAGAATTAACAGTTATTTGATAGTAATTCATTCT
>NW_001854478.1:2139-4246 GCF_000209125.1 Entamoeba dispar SAW760
TTATAATACATATATTATATGTGATATAATATGTATATAAACATATAATCATGTATATGTTTATTTAATATGATTATAGTATTTAATGTTTATTTAATGATATAACAATTTTTAATTTTCTGTTGAAATATATTATATACATTTAAAACAAATTTGAACATTTAATTACTATAATTATTAATGTGTTTTATTATTTTGTTTGAGAATAAGAATATTATTCATTCATAAAGAAAAATACATTCACATTATCTTAAAATTATTTATTCTATATTATTTGATACAAATAATTCAAATTTAATTGACTTAATATTCAAATAATATTCAATTTATCATTTCTATTTAATAAATTACTGTTTATTTTTAAATATTGGATATTCTATTTTCATTGTTAATCTTTTGTTGTTTTATTTCTTTTTGTTTCATAGATCAATTTCAAATATCATCATTTCTTATTAATTTAATACTCTTCTTGATTAATGTCTATTTTCTCAACTGTTTTATTTCATTTATCATTCATATTTATTGTTTGTTTAAATTTGTGAATGTTGAATAGTGTGATGTAGTGTTTTGTTGTTTCTTTTACTTAAATTTGATTATTATAATGATGTATTATTATAGTTAATTTAGAGTAATGAATAATCAAATTTGTTAATTCTTTATAATATATTGTTTATTTTATTCATTTGATTGTGTATTATTATTGATTTAATTTTTGAATTAATCTTCTTTTATTTCATTATTTAATCATCAAAATTGAATGTTATTAATAATCTTTAAAATATGTTGTTTTGTAATTTAACAAATTAAATGAAATAAACATTGAATCATATGTTTGAACATAATCATTTGAATGAATTATTAGTATAATAAATACAATATAATCAATATAAATTGATAATAATTATATATAATGTTAAAAACAATCAACATAAAATTCAAAAAAGAAAAATAAAAAGAAGTTGATAGAAAATGATGTAGTAATATAAATAATGAATAAATAAATATAATGATAATGAAAGTATATAAATAATATAATGAATAAATGATATAGTTTAAATTAATACAAATAATGATATTTTATATGAGTTTATTATTGTTTTAATCATTTAAAACATTTTTAGTAAATTAAAAATAATAACCATTTTGTTGTTATTTTAAATCATTTCAATTAGTAAATTAATCATCATCATCTGAATGAATTTTCATAATGTTTAATTCATTTAATTCTTCTTGATATTCATTGTTATCATTTATATTTAATAACATACCATTATATTCTATTTCATTAAATACATTTCGAATATCACCAATAATACTAACTGTGTTATTATTAAATTGTATTCCATATCCAATACTATTAGTAATTGTTATCAATAAATCATCTTCAGTATTATCATTCCCAAATACAATATAAATATCACTTTCTCTTTTACTTACAATTGGTTCATATTCTTTCATTCCATTTCTTCTTATAATGAATAAAGCAGATTTATTACAAACAAAGGTTTGGTTTCTAAGTATTTTAACAGAATGAAAGAATATACCAAAAACATTTCCATACTTAGTAACACAAAATATACCAAAATCTTTCTGTCCAAAAAGTTGTTTGTATGTATTCATTGATGAATTTAGTATTTTACAATACTCGATATGTGGAAATATAATATTATAACTACGAAGAGTATCTGAGAATGACTCTGATGGTTTACCATTAAATATATTAACAAATCTTTCATTTGGATCAGCAACAACAATAACCCCTTTTCTTTTTTCAGTTCCATCTGTCATTCCATTAGTCTTTTTATTATATTCAATAACTAATCCATTTAACTTTTTGACAAGGTTTAAATATCCTTCTTTTATTTTTGAAGCATTGGTTTGAGAAATATCTTCTGGCGGATGGCAAAGTTCTTGAAGTTTTTTATTGATATCATTTTGAACCTCACTTATATTAGCTTGAACTTCATCTACGCTTTGAGTACTTTCTTCATTACAAGTATCAGGTACTACTGATATATCTATTGGGTTTTCATCAGTTTGTTCTGAAGATTGTTGTTGCTCTGGATGTTGCACTTCTTCTGAGTTATTATTGTGGAAATTCTCATTA
>NW_001854477.1:0-2255 GCF_000209125.1 Entamoeba dispar SAW760
TTCTATATCTATTAGACTTATATACTACTTTCTATAATCTATTAGATTTTTATACCACTTTCTATAATCTATTAGACTTTTATACCACTTTCCTTTCTATATTTAAAGGTTAATGACAATGTGGCCGAGTGGTCTAAGGCGTGTGACTCGAAATCACTTCTCCTATGGAGGCGTAGGTTCAAATCCTGCCATTGTCGTACTTTTATATCATTATCTTACACTATCATATATTTATATCTTAAATTTTATGTGTTATATATATATATATATATATTTATATTTATATTTATATTTATATCAATCTCTATATCTATAATTTTTATTCTTACACTTAGTCTATTTTTATGACTATTCTATATTATATATTATATACTTATACATCCTTCTAATTTTTATACTTCCTATTCTATATATCTACCCATTTCTATCATATATTATTTATTTTTATTCTTTTTATATGTTTATTCTATATGACTATTCACCTTACTATTCTATCTATTTATTATTCTATATGACAAAACTACTTCCTATTCTATCTATTTATTATTCTATATGACTATTCACCTTACTATTCTATCATGTTTATTACTATTCTATCATGTTTATTACTATTCTTGTTTTTCTACTTTCTATTTCCTTCAAGGTAATAGCAAGAGTGGCCGAGTGGTCCAAGGCGTCCGTTTCAGGTACGGATCTCTTCGGAGGCGTGGGTTCAAACCCCACCTCTTGCATCTTTTAATAGTATATTCCTACTATACTTCCACCTATACTATACTATACTATACTCTTATAACTTATACTTTATACCTTATACTTTATACCTTATATCTTATATCTTATACCTTATACTTTATACTTTATATCTTTTCTATATGTTTTATTCTATAACTACTATAACTATATCCTTTATACTTTTCCTCTACTTATCTATTTTATGTATACTACTTATACTAGATATGTTATTATGTTCATATCCTACCACACTTACTCTTTATCTTTATTCTCTATATATTTATACTTGTCTATATTCTATATTTTTGTATCATCTAGTATGTTTCTATTAGAGTCTTATACCACTTTCTATATTCTATTAGAGTCTTATACTACCTTCCTATATTTTCTTACTTTCTTATACTACTTTCTATAATCTATTAGACTTATATACTACTTTCTATAATCTATTAGATTTTTATACCACTTTCTATAATCTATTAGACTTTTATACCACTTTCCTTTCTATATTTAAAGGTTAATGACAATGTGGCCGAGTGGTCTAAGGCGTGTGACTCGAAATCACTTCTCCTATGGAGGCGTAGGTTCAAATCCTGCCATTGTCGTACTTTTATATCATTATCTTACACTATCATATATTTATATCTTAAATTTTATGTGTTATATATATATATATATATATTTATATTTATATTTATATTTATATCAATCTCTATATCTATAATTTTTATTCTTACACTTAGTCTATTTTTATGACTATTCTATATTATATATTATATACTTATACATCCTTCTAATTTTTATACTTCCTATTCTATATATCTACCCCATTTCTATCATATATTATTTATTTTTATTCTTTTTATATGTTTATTCTATATGACTATTCACCTTACTATTCTATCTATTTATTATTCTATATGACAAAACTACTTCCTATTCTATCTATTTATTATTCTATATGACTATTCACCTTACTATTCTATCATGTTTATTACTATTCTATCATGTTTATTACTATTCTTGTTTTTCTACTTTCTATTTCCTTCAAGGTAATAGCAAGAGTGGCCGAGTGGTCCAAGGCGTCCGTTTCAGGTACGGATCTCTTCGGAGGCGTGGGTTCAAACCCCACCTCTTGCATCTTTTAATAGTATATTCCTACTATACTTCCACCTATACTATACTATACTATACTCTTATAACTTATACTTTATACCTTATACTTTATACCTTATATCTTATATCTTATACCTTATACTTTATACTTTATATCTTTTCTATATGTTTTATTCTATAACTACTATAACTATATCCTTTATACTTTTCCTCTACTTATCTATTTTATGTATACTACTTATACTAGATATGTTATTATGTTCATATCCTACCACACTTACTCTTTATCTTTATTCTCTATATATTTATACTTGTCTATATTCTATATTTTTGTATCATCTAGTATGTTTCTATTAGAGTCTTATACCACTTTCTATATTCTATTAGAGTCTTATACTACCTTCCTA
>NW_001854476.1:0-1589 GCF_000209125.1 Entamoeba dispar SAW760
TTCTACGACTATATATCTATCTATCTAAACCTTTCTATGTATCTATGTATCTATGTATGTATATTACTTATACTTTATACTTTATACTTTATACTTTATTATTATATATCCCTTATTTACCTTTTTTTTATAATTATACCTTTTTATAATTATACCTCTTTATAATTATACCTTTTTATAATTATACCTCTTTAGTCTATTTCTTATTCTTTCATCGGTAGGTTCATATCAAGTAGGATACACCCGTTCCCATCCGAACACGGAAGTAAAGATGCTTAGAGCCTGATCAGTACCATTATGTTCACACAGATGGGAACGTCAGGTAATCTACCTTTTTGTTTTTTATATTATCTATTTAAACTTATTATATATTATATATTATCTATTCTATATATTTTTACTTTATTCTTATTATTTTATATATATACACTATACTTATAACATATTTATCATATTTATTATATATATTATATATATTATATATATTATATTTATTATATTTATTATATATCCTATATGACCCTTTTCAGTCTTTCTGACTATTATGTTCGTTGGTTTCATGGTGTAGTTGGTTATCACATCACTTTTACGTAGTGAGGGTCCCCGGTTCAAACCCGGGTGGAACCATTTTATATTAGTACACAACTTTATATGTATATGTATATGTTTATTTCTTTAACTGTTTAACTGTTTAACTGTTTATCTTTATTTATTCATATCATCTTATATATATATATATATATGTATCTATATTATTATATATACTTCTACTTCTACTTCTACGACTATATATCTATCTATCTAAACCTTTCTATGTATCTATGTATCTATGTATGTATATTACTTATACTTTATACTTTATACTTTATACTTTATTATTATATATCCCTTATTTACCTTTTTTTTATAATTATACCTTTTTATAATTATACCTCTTTATAATTATACCTTTTTATAATTATACCTCTTTAGTCTATTTCTTATTCTTTCATCGGTAGGTTCATATCAAGTAGGATACACCCGTTCCCATCCGAACACGGAAGTAAAGATGCTTAGAGCCTGATCAGTACCATTATGTTCACACAGATGGGAACGTCAGGTAATCTACCTTTTTGTTTTTTATATTATCTATTTAAACTTATTATATATTATATATTATCTATTCTATATATTTTTACTTTATTCTTATTATTTTATATATATACACTATACTTATAACATATTTATCATATTTATTATATATATTATATATATTATATATATTATATTTATATTTATTATATTTATTATATATCCTATATGACCCTTTTCAGTCTTTCTGACTATTATGTTCGTTGGTTTCATGGTGTAGTTGGTTATCACATCACTTTTACGTAGTGAGGGTCCCCGGTTCAAACCCGGGTGGAACCATTTTATATTAGTACACAACTTTATATGTATATGTATATGTTTATTTCTTTAACTGTTTAACTGTTTAACTGTTTATCTTTATTTATTCATATCATCTTATATATATATATATATATGTATCTATATTATTATATATACTTCTACTTCTACTTCTACGACTATATATCTATCTATCTAAA
>NW_001854475.1:0-1698 GCF_000209125.1 Entamoeba dispar SAW760
AATATTTACTTTTATCAATTTGAGAATTAAATATATTTAATCTATCCATTTTCTTATAAAACTCTCTTTAAAAATTATCAATACAATTCATCTAATTTTGTTTATTCTAATGAATCTATTAAATTATTAACTTTATTTCTATGAAAATCATTTGAATATTTATTTATAAATAATCTATATAAACCATTATTCTCTTTAACTAGACTAAACTCAAACACTTTTAATTCTTTATAATGATACATTACTTATTAATAACTCATTGAAATTAGTATAAATATAATAACAGAATATTGATATATTTGATTGAATTTAATTAAATATTACTTATCATTCTATCATATCTTCAGTTTGATTAAATAAATTTTACAATCAGCATATTTCAAATAAATATTAAAATCTTTAGCAGAATCTTTGTTGATTATTAAATTAGTTTTAAACTGAGCTTTGTGTCATTAAATAGAATAAAAATTAGTTTTAGATATTCCAAAAATTAAACTCAATTCGAATCTCCAGTTCACTACATTCTTTAATCATTAACACCTATTAATTATTATATCTTGTATTTCTTTTATATTGATATGATTAAAATTCATTTTCTTTCATATCCCATGTTATAATCATCATGCTGAATTATCAACAAAATCTATTAGAATCTTCAAATACATCAATTTATAAATAACAAACTTTCTGTTGAACTCAGAGAAAGAGATTTAACTATTGTAACTCAATGTCCAATCATTCTTTATGAGAATTAATTAATACACCCCTTAATAAAAATAAAGAAAGCTGGTTATACTTATAAAACTGAAACCTGTTTTCCAAGTAAAAAAACTTAACTCTATGTTTTTAATTGATAAAGAACACAGATTAAACAAAATCAAACCATTTCTCAAACTATTAAAAATACTAAATGTTTCATAATTATTTTTATTTCTAGAATAACAAAAAAAAATTAAACCGAAAATATAGATCTACTCAAATCTCATCAATAAACTTCTTATTTCTTTCCAGTTTTCTTGGAATTAACCTTCTTTCCCTTAGAAGCAGCTTTCTTTGATCCAGCTTTATTTTGTTTGAAAACAGCATCAGTATCAGCAAATGAGACAACTTTCATTCCGTGTGCTTTAAGAACCTTATATCTGTTAAGAATAGCAGCATAACGTTTAGCTTCCTTAAGCATAGCAAGTTTATGTAATTTCTTAGCTTCTAATTTTTGAGCCTTATGTTGAAGTCTTCTTGGAGTAACAAGTCTTTGAATCTTTGGTGCTTTAGATCTCTTTGTTGATTTTCCTTCTTTTGGATGTTTTTTAGCAACTTCTCTTCTAATAACGAATTTCTTAACATCATCCTTTTGTGAAAGATTGAAGAGCTTTCTAATATGAGATGCTCTCTTTGGTCCAGCTCTCATTGGAAGAGCATCATTAGTAACTCCTTCAATTTCTCCTTCTCCTTTCTTAACTACAACTGTGTTCAATACTGAAATATCACCTGCAACAATAGCTCCTCTAACTGTCTTTCTTCTTCTTTCTCCATTTCTAAGTGGTTTGTAACATCCGTTTCTTCCATCAAGAAGAAGTCTGACACGATTGTTGGTAGCTACTCCTGTCATCATTGGGAATCCATCCTTATCACATCCACCTGTAATTTAAGGATATATCCTTTGATTCGTCTCCAGTGATGAAGCATCACTTCTTGTCG
>NW_001854474.1:0-1858 GCF_000209125.1 Entamoeba dispar SAW760
TTTATTTATTTCACTTTTTATATATATATTACACCTTTTTTTTATATTATATATACCTCCATCCTTGGAAGGCCTCTTAGCATAGATGGCAGTGCGTTCCCCTAGTAAGGGAAAGGTCGTGGGTTCGATTCCCGCAGAGGCCTTACACTTTTTATGCCTCCTATAATCTATATGTTTACTTATATCTTATATCTTATATCTTATATCTTACATCTTACATCTTACATCTTAGTTCTTATCTTTATATCTATATATACATCTAGATACTTTTCTATTCTTATTTCTAGATCCTTTTCTATCTATATATTCATATATGTGTAAATGTTTAGATATCTATAACCTTTTATGTTCTATTATTCTTACTCTATCTTTATCCTATATAGACTTTCTATTTTATCTTTATATTATTCCTATAGTGTTACCCTATTCTATTCTTATATTCTTATAGAGTTATACCTTTATATGACTATATGACTATAGTGTTATAGTGTTATACCTTTATACCTTTATACTATTCTATTCCTCTTATACCTTTATACCTATATAGAGTTATACCTTTATACCTTTATACCTTTATACCTTTATAGTGTTTTTATTCTTTGATTTTATTATATGACAACCAGCAAGAGTGGCCGAGTGGTCCAAGGCGGCAGTTTAAGGTACTGTTCTCTTCGGAGGCGTGGGTTCGAACCCCACCTCTTGCATTTTACTATATTCTATCTTTATGTACCCTTTTATATCTATATATATGTCACTTATCACTTTATAACTTATGTTATATATTAAACTTTATCATTTCTACTTTTCTACTTTTCTACTTTATTCCTTTATATCTATATCTATATATATATTTATATATCTATATAACTTTATACCTTTATTATTTTATTATACCTTATCTTTTATTTATATTTATTCTTCCTTATATATATATATATTCCTTCTTTTTATATATATTACACCTTTTATATATATTACACCTTTTATATATATATATTCCAACTTTTTATATTTATTTATTTCAACTTTTTATATATATATTACACCTTTTTTTTATATTATATATACCTCCATCCTTGGAAGGCCTCTTAGCATAGATGGCAGTGCGTTCCCCTAGTAAGGGAAAGGTCGTGGGTTCGATTCCCGCAGAGGCCTTACACTTTTTATGCCTCCTATAATCTATATGTTTACTTATATCTTATATCTTATATCTTATATCTTACATCTTACATCTTACATCTTAGTTCTTATCTTTATATCTATATATACATCTAGATACTTTTCTATTCTTATTTCTAGATCCTTTTCTATCTATATATTCATATATGTGTAAATGTTTAGATATCTATAACCTTTTATGTTCTATTATTCTTACTCTATCTTTATCCTATATAGACTTTCTATTTTATCTTTATATTATTCCTATAGTGTTACCCTATTCTATTCTTATATTCTTATAGAGTTATACCTTTATATGACTATATGACTATAGTGTTATAGTGTTATACCTTTATACCTTTATACTATTCTATTCCTCTTATACCTTTATACCTATATAGAGTTATACCTTTATACCTTTATACCTTTATACCTTTATAGTGTTTTTATTCTTTGATTTTATTATATGACAACCAGCAAGAGTGGCCGAGTGGTCCAAGGCGGCAGTTTAAGGTACTGTTCTCTTCGGAGGCGTGGGTTCGAACCCCACCTCTTGCATTTTACTATATTCTATCTTTATGTACCCTTTTATATCTATATATATGTCACTTATCACTTTATAACTTATGTTATATATTAAACTTTATCATTTCTACTTTTCTACTTTTCTACTTTATTCCTTTATATCTATATCTATATA
>NW_001854473.1:0-1686 GCF_000209125.1 Entamoeba dispar SAW760
TGGGTTTCTCCGGACGAGGACCGCCGTGTTCGAGGGCAGGTCTACCACCTGCAGCCGATTCCGGCACACCTGCAACTGGAACTGATCGACAACGGTTTTGAGAACAGCCTGATGGCTTCCGGAGTGCCCGAACCTGACAAGGCTGTTCGCGACCTTGAGGCTTTGTCGCTTAAGTCGTCAGCCAATACGGATTTGCAGTTGGAAGCGCTCCACAAGGAAATCCGTTTGGACTTTCTCACTTCAATGGGCGAGGCAGAGCGATTCAAACTGCTTCTGGACGAGATGCCGCATTTGCGGAGCAAGGTTGAAGGCGATTATCTGGAGGCCAGGGATCGCAGTTCTCGCCTACTGGGGCATCTGCGCGCCATAGAAAAGACCCTCAAAACGCTCGCTGCGCCACGATGAGCAGCTCGCTACGGAGCTGGCAGAACAGCTGCATCACTCGGGCGTTGGAGCACTTCACCGTCACGCCGCACTTCTTCTGCCAGGCAACGCCGGGAGCTGGAAAGACGCGCATGGCTGCAGAACTGGCCATCCGACTGCTTGAGCAGGACAGAATTGATTTGGTGCTGTGCTTTGCGCCGTCCTGCCAGGTCGTGGAGGGTTTTCGTTCGACCTTTGCGGCTGTGCTAGGCAGGCGTCTCGACGGCCAGATAGGTGCCGTAGGCGCGGCTTATACCTATCAGGCCATGGAATACCGTGATGAGGGATTCTGGCAGCTTCTTGATGACTACCGGGTGTTCGTGGTCTTCGATGAGATCCACCATTGCGCCGGCCATGATCCGCTGCTCAGCAATGCCTGGGGGCAGCAGATACTGCATCGGATACAGGATCGGGCTGAGTTCACGTTGGCGCTGTCTGGTACGCCCTGGCGTTCCGACGACAAGGCCATCGCATTGGCTCGCTACTCGTCGCCCGAAGGGCATTTGATCTGTGATTACCGTTATGGCTTGAAAGATGCCATTGCCGACCGCGTGTGCCGATCCCCTCGTATTGTTCTGCTCGACAATCAGAAGGTGAAACTCACGGAAGAGCTTGGTGCGGATAGCTCCGTTAGGCTGTTTCCCAGCATCGCCAAACTGTTGGGCGAGTCACCGGTCACCTATGAGGAACTGCTGCGCCATGATGAGGTGATCAATCCAATCCTCGACCTTGGCTGCAGCAAACTGAGCGAGCTACGCCAGATCAAGCCTGATGCCGCCGGTTTGGTGGTGGCCACCGATATCGAACACGCTCAGCAAGTAGCTCAGGCTTTGGACGCGATGGGTGAAGAGTGCCGTATCGTTACCAACAAAACACCGGATGCGCAGCACGTGATCAACGCATTCCGGAGCAGCGCCTGCCGATGGATTGTCGCCGTCGGAATGATCAGTGAAGGCACAGACATTCCCCGCCTGCAACTATGCTGCTACCTAAGCCGTATTCGAACCGAACTGCATTACCGGCAAGTGCTGGGGCGGGTGCTGCGGCGCACGAGTGAATCAGATGATCAGGCTTGGCTATTCATGCTAGCGGAACCGACGCTTCAAGGCTTTGCGGAGCGAATCGCAGATGACCTGCCGGATGACTTGGCAGTTTTGAAGGATGCGCAGATATCTGGTTTTAATCCAGACTCCTGGCCTAGGCCGATAGAGGCCATGGGGCATGTTGAAGGTATCGGCAGTGGCGGGGCAGGCGGCGCAGAAC
>NW_001854472.1:0-1008 GCF_000209125.1 Entamoeba dispar SAW760
ATGACTCGATATTACAAGGAATTCCTCGTTCAAAACAAATAATTCCAATCATTTATCCCTGTCATGTACGTTCTTTTGAGTTTTCCTTAACTATTTCAATCTCGGTACACCACTTACTATCCCTACCTATTAGACATAGCCTAATAAATAAGGTGTAAATGATAAAATGCTCTCTAGTAACTCCATTGTAGCGCGCGTGCGGCCCAAGATGTCTAAGGGCATCACAGACCTGTTATTGCTGAATGCTTCCTTTTTCTTTTTCCCACGTTAAAAGAGTTCTAATCGAAATTAGATAACTAACAATTAAAATAGGACAATTGAAATGTGTCCCTTTAAGAAGTGGTACTTACGCACCTGTTCTTGCGAACATTTCTGTCTTATAGGCAGAAAACTAATTAATAGGTTTCAGTCTCGTTCGTTACCGGAATTAACCTGACAAATCACTCCACCAACTAAGAACGGCCATGCACCACTACCCAATAAATCATGAAAGAACTCTTAATCTGTCATTCCTTCTACTGTTCGGTCTTGGTAAGTTTTCCCGTGTTGAGTCAAATTAAGCCGCAGGCTCCACTCCTGGTGTGCCCTTCCGTCAATTCCTTTAAGTTTCAGCCTTGTGACCATACTCCCCCTGAAGTCCATAAACTCAAGATTTCTCTTTAAGTTCTGAACAAGGTAGTATTGATATACTTGGATTTAGAAACAATGTTTCTTCATCTTTGTACATCTGAATTTCATCCAATCCTTGGTTGACATCGTTTATAGTTAGGACTACGACGGTATCTGATCGTCTTCGATCCCCTAACTTTCGTTCTTGATTAATGGACCCAGTTGAGTGAAATGCTTTCGCTCTCGTGCATCTTATAGCGATCATGGATTTCACCTCTCCCGTTATTTCTGATCACCCAATGTCCTTTTATCTTCTCTCGAATGTCTATGACATCTCTCAGCATGTCCATGCTGATATCATACATATGTTTGCTTAACACTATTTATCAAGTATGACAC
>NW_001854471.1:0-1164 GCF_000209125.1 Entamoeba dispar SAW760
TGAAAATTAAATGAATGATATGAAATTAACAAGTAGAATATGGATGAATATTAATATAAAATGAAATGATTATAATTAATTAAAATTAATGTAAGAAAATGGTACATTTGATTAATTAAGAAAGTATTGATTATATGAATTAATAATTTAAAGTGATATAGTATTTGTAATAATAAAATATCATCAATTAAACATATATTATTAAATAACATTGTACAAATGGATAAACATGATTTAATAAATAAATTGAATGTGATAAATTAAAATATAAAATAAATATAATAAATGATGAAAAAATGGAGAATAAAATAGAATAAAATGAAATTAATATTTAATAAAAATGAAATAAGTAGAATCAAAAATAAGAATATAAAATAATGAAGTATTCATAGTATTAAATCAAAAAATAATTAATAAAATTGAATATTTCATAAAAGACTAGATATTTAATATAGAATATAAATAAAACAAATATGAATAATAATTGATATAACAATAGTCTGATAAAAAGTAATTTGGCATTTACTAAAAAAATTGAAATGAATAGAACTCTTATAAAAAAATAAGATAAATTAACAAACTAAAAGGAGTAAAAGTAATTCCAATAGTAATAAATGGATTAATCAATATAACCATTAAGAATGATAAAAGAACAAGGTAATAATTTAATATGAAATAATGATAAAAGATATAATTATTATCAACATAAAAGATATAATAAAATACTATTGATATTATGGAAGTGAATATAGAGAAGTACTTCATGAACAAATTATTCAATAGAAAATGAAGGATATAATCTCATCTGAGTAAAATGAAATAGATAAATTAAGATTTACTGTTTCTTATTTTATTAATTTTTATTTAATTTAATATAATATAATTAATTTTTTATTTTATTTTAATTTTTTCAATTTTCTTAAATTAGAAATTAATTTTAATTTTTTCTTTTTATAATAATTTTTTTATGGTACAATTTGACGATAGTGTGATATCATCATATTAAGCATTAAAAGTAAATTTTATTAAGTTGTTTTATATAACATTTATTTGATATTTTGTTATATTAATATTGTTTTATATAACAAATAGATTATTTTTTAAAAATATAATAATGTTTTAAATAACATATTTAATATTTTTTGATTTATATTTAATGTTTTA
>NW_001854470.1:0-2407 GCF_000209125.1 Entamoeba dispar SAW760
TGATATAAATTATAAAAATATAATAAAAATGAAAATAAGATAAAGAAATATATTAATATATAAGAAATTATATATAAATAAAAATATAATAATATATAAAATAAAATATAAATAATAAGAATATAAAACTAATAAAATATGATAAATATAAAATATATAGATAATATGATGATATACATAATATAATAATAAAAATAAATATAATAATAAAATACATAAATATATAATAATAAAATACATAAATAAAATACATAATAACATAATAATAACATAATAATAAAAATGTATACTTACATTGAATCAAATATCATTTCTGAAACATTTATAATTCAGAACAATTTATCATAAAATGATATAAAATATAAACAAATATAAATGAATATAGAATGAGTATTTAATTTACTTTTTTATTTTTTATTTTTTTTTAGGAGCAAAATAATAAAAACTATTATTTTATTGATGCAAAATATTTTGCCCTTTTCTTTTGGTGTTTTTTTATTTAGATGCATTATTTCTTTGCTTATTTTGGTTCCCGATTTGAAGGTAAATGAAATGAAATAAAGAATAATATAAAATGAACAGAATTATGAATGAATATACTCAACAATTCAATATACATCATACTCAAAACAACAAGAAGTTACAAAGTGTCAACTGATTGTTATAGAATTCATATTTTACCTACTTTTTATTTTATATTTTTATATTTTTAAGAGAAAACAATAGAAAACAGAATATTCTAATATTCAAAAAATATATTACACTATTTTCATTTGATCATTTTATTTAAATGCATAATTTCTTCGCTTATTTTGGTTCCTGTTTTAAATATATTGAATAACTAATATCATACCATATTATATATTTAAATATTCCTCCATCATTAAATATTTCATCATTTTTATTATAAATATGAAATTTTTCAATATTGAAATAATCTTCTTGAATAATGATTTAAATGAAATGGATTAAAATGAAATCATTCAATATTTCATTGAAATCTTTTAATTCAAATTTCTAA
This sequence comes from Entamoeba dispar SAW760, assembly GCF_000209125.1. Classification (NCBI taxonomy): domain Eukaryota; phylum Evosea; order Mastigamoebida; family Endamoebidae; genus Entamoeba; species Entamoeba dispar. The sequence goes on from NW_001854470.1 coordinate 1,022, forward strand.
ATTAATAAAATCTTTAATATCATTAAAATATATTGATGTTATCATTATTTCATTCTTAATTTATTGTTTCTTAGTTATTATTTTTAAGATTTTGAATTGGAACATCATCAGTGAAATAGAGTATATTTTTATTTATTATTTATATGAACAATATGATATTATTAAATATTAATATTATCATTGTTAAATGTTGTAAAATGAATGTTGATTAATGAAAATTCAATAATTAATGTTATTCAATTGGTTTGAAAGATAAAAAATATAAAATAATATAATATTTTCTATTTTGATAATATTTTAATGTTATTTGATTTGAATAAATATGTAATGTTTATAATTATGTTAATTTTATATTCTTCTTTTTATTTGTTATTTTATATTTTATCATCTCTTATTTTACGTTTATTTGTATTTTATGTGGTATTACTTTATTGATATATTTTCTTTATTAATTAAGTGTATATTTTCAATATATTTAATTTATTTTATTTGAAATTTTGTTCATTTAAGAGTGTTTTAATTGATTTTCAATTAATTTCTTGTTTCTATTATTGTTTGTATAATTATGTTATTTTGTTTATCAATTAATAAATGAAATCTATGAATGAAGAGATAAATTGTATTAAATTTATTGTTTTCTATTCATTCTATGTTATTCTTGTTATTATAATTACTATCATTTGTTGTTATTTAATGTTGAATTGTTTGAAATTATCATAATAAATGTTATCATTTCATTCTTTCATTTAGTTTATTCTATTTCTATATTCTATATTCTATTTTTGTTTTTGTTTCTTTATTCATTATGTTTCATTATTTATTCATTCTCTTATTGTATTTCTCATATAATATGTAGATTAATTATTTTCTTACTTCTATTATTTATTTGTTGTATTAATTTCTTCATCAAAATCATCACTTCAATATCATCTTTTAATTTTTCATGATGTTTTTTGTAATATCATCATTTATATCATTTGTGAATCTTCAGTATTAATGTTATTTCTATTTTTGAAATATTTTATAATTAATCATTTCTTTTGTTTTATGAGTAAATGGTCAAATGAATACTAATGATATCACTTCTTTTATTCTTTTCCTTTCTATTTCTTGTTCTTCATTCTTGTTGTACTATATTAATATAATTTTATTCTTTTATTAACTTTTATTATATTGCTCTCATTATTTATAATTCTATCATGATTTATTTCTTATTTCTTGTTTATCATATTCATTCAATTCTAAATATTCTTGTTTATCTAGATTTCTCATTTTATAGATTGATAAATTGTGATATTTATTAGTAATCAATTATAATATCATATTTGTGTATATTTCTATGATATCTGAACATCATATCTATTTATGTCATACATATATATATAT
>NW_001854470.1:2507-6821 GCF_000209125.1 Entamoeba dispar SAW760
TCTTATTTCTTGTTTATCATATTCATTCAATTCTAAATATTCTTGTTTATCTAGATTTCTCATTTTTATAGATTGAATAAATTGTGATATTTTATTAGTTAATTCAATTATTAATTATTCATTATTTGTGTTATATTTTCTATTGATTATCTTGAAACATTCAATAATCTTATTTTATGTTCATTACATTATTATATATTATCATTATTATATATTATTGATATTATTATTATTATTTTAATGTTTTAATTCATTTCCATTACTTCTCCATCATTTACCATTTTGTTTATTAATATAATCTTTGTTTCTTTAATTCTTTCTTTTCTTCTTTTTCTGTTTTTCATATATTTTCATTTCTCATTATTTCTGATGTTTATCAAATGGTAATATCATATTATCTTTGTATCTATTACATCTATCTTCTTTCTTCTTTTTGTTTTTGAACTATTAATAATAATAAAATAATAAATAATCTATTTTAATTTAATCTATTTATAATAATTGATAAAAATAGATGATCTATTAATAATTATCGTCGAACTAATAATTAGAACTTAAAAATGAATGAATGATGTTTAAAAGAAAACAAAAAGAATAAGAAACAAACTAAATAACAAAGAAGAATAAAAGAAGAATGAACATGAACAAAGAAGAAAGAAATGAAGTGTTTAATAAATTACAAGAAATAAGTAATGATGTTAAGAATCAGATTGATGAAATTATGAAAAGTGCACGAGAATATAATGAATATTGGGAAAATAGAAATGGAGAAGAGATAACTGACAATGAAAATGAAAGTCCAGAAGATAGAATTAAAAGGATCGAAGGAATTTATGATAGAAAAGAAGAAATAATTAGAAGAAATGAAATAGTTAAAAATAAAATAAAAGAAGGAATGATGATGATAAATAAATTAAAGGATGTCTATCAAAGAATTAATGAAATTAGATATGATGATAAAGAGATATTATCAGAACAAATTGATACCATCATTACAAAAGTGATGGAAACTGAAGAAATAAGAATTGATAAATTAATTGAAGGAAATAAAGGAAGGGCAAACCGATATAAAGGAGAATTAGAAGATATTAGAATAGAATGGGAAAGTAAAAGAATTGAAAAGAAGTTCAGACCATCAAATGAAGAAATTCAACAACTAGAAGAATGGACATCAAGAAAAGTAGGAGATATATTATTTGATTCAGAAATTGATGATTGGAATAAGAATACATCAGTATTTAATCAAAGAATATGGTATAAAGAACATATAATAATTATTATTGAAGATACAAATGGAAATAAATTTGGAGGATATGTTAATGAGAACATTGATAAAGTTGATAAATATATAAATGATCCAAATTCATTTTTATTTTCATTAGAAACAAAAGGAAGAATACAAGGAATGAATAAATTTGATATTAAAGATCCACAATGTGCATTTTATTTATTTAACCAATCAGATAATCGTTTGTTTGAATTTGGAGGTGGATATGATATTTATGTTTATAAAGAAAATAATAAAACAAAATCATTTTGTAATCAACGTTCATTTTCATATAAAGGAATAACAAATGCACTTTGTGGAAAACAACATCCAGAATATTTCACACCACAACGAATTATTGTAATTGAAATGAAATGATTTTTATTCATTATTATTTATTTGAAATATAAAAAATAAAAAAGAATATAAAATAAAATCAATAAATGAATATGAACAGCCATTTCTTTCATCTATCAATGAATGAAATGATGAATATAAAAATGGACATATTTCTTTCTTGGTTTATTTCATTTTATTTGAAATAATAATATTCAATGTGTTAATTTAATAAATAATAAAAAGAAATAAGAATAAAAGATAAATAAAAATATAATAAAATATTTATTTTATTCTTTTTTATTTATTTTTTATTTTATTTATTTTATTTTATATTTATTTATTTTATTCTTCTTCTTTTATCTTTATATCTATTATATATTTCTTATTTTATTATTTATGTTATATTCTTATATCATTTTATTCTTATTTTATATTTATTCATTATTATTCATTTAATATTAACATTGATAAATATCAATACAACATATAATAAATAAATGATATAAGATAAACAACAATAAATAATAATAATAAAATATAAACAAACAATATAAACAAATATAAAATGATAAAAAGATCATCTAATATAAAATAATAACAACAAAGAAAAAAAAAGAAGAAATGGATGATGTTTAGAAAAGATAAAATTGAGAAAAAGAAGAAATGAGTGATGTTAAGAAAAGATAAAAATCAATATAAAATATAAAATCAAATATAATAATAAGAATAAGAATGATTATATCTTATTTTATTATTATAATATTCTTTATGATTTGAATGTGGTATGTCAAAGATACCACACAGAACACTAAAATATTATCATCATTCAAATACACCAGTTATGGATTGGTTATAATGTTGTATTTAGTTAGAAAAACATCATAATCAATACTACAAGAATAACAGTGATTATTATGTACAATGATGGGATATCATTGATAATAAATGAATAGGTATTTATAAAGATGATATTATTACTTGTTATGATACAAATATATTTGATAATATAAGATTATCAAAAAAAATGGTCTAGTGGTTGATACTAAAAAGAATATTAACCCAAAGCAATACAGTAGTAATTATATATTCTTCTTAAAATAAGAAAATAAAGAAGAATTTTAATACTCATTAAAATCAAAAAGAAATTAAATAATGAATATTTAAATAATTGATATTTAAAATATTCTATTCCATATCAAATAAATGAGAAAATGAAATTATCATAATTCAACAACTAAAATCAAAGAATGAACTAATAAATGATGAATAAACACTTTTAAAGCAAATGGATTAATTAATCTCCACTGAACAATATAAAATGAAATTATTAACATTAATTAACTACTTTTTATTGCGATCCTTTTATCAATTCAGAATATATAACAAATTTTGTTGCCATGTTATTGAGTAATGTCACAGAGTCTTGTAAAGAAAATCAAACAAGAAACAGGTATTCAAGTTCAAAGAAAAGAAAGAACTTCAATAGCAATAAAATGCATAATAATGATAAAAGAAATAACAAGAAAATAGTGAATAGAAAAAGAAGAACACAAAGAAAAACAAATAAGAAAGAAAGTAAATATAATGGTAATAAACATTATACAAATAAGAAATCTAAATGGTTGACAACAAAAGAAATTCAAAAGAAAATTAAAAGAATAACAAGAAAATGGGAGAAAGGAGAATACGAAGAATTACTTAAAAAGTATGAAGGTAAAGAAATGGTATAATATTCTCCAAGAAGTATATTCAATAAGAAAGAAGAAAACACTGGAGAAAATCAAAGAAGAATTCAAAGATAAAACAAAAGATTGGAAAAGTAAAGATATTAAAACAATCGAAGAAGAAATCAAAAACAAAAATCGAAACAAAGAAATGAATGATAGATGTAAAGCTACAAGAATAATAAATGAAAAAGAAAATAAATGGAAAACACAAGATAAAGAAGAGAAAAAGGAAGAAGAAGGCAACAAAGAAGAAATTAACACACTTCAAAATAAAATTAAAGAATTAGAAGAAACTATTAAATAATTTCAAACAAAAAAGATGGAAGAAGAACGAACTATTTCAAATGAAATGATTCAAAAAGCACGAGAAACAGTCAGGAAAGAGATTGAAGAAGAAATAAAAAAGATTCAAACACAAATGAACAATATTCAAACTACATGTAATGGGGAACCAAAATAAGCAAAGAAATAATGCATCTAAATAAAAAAACACCAAAAGAAAAGGGCAAAATATTTTGCATCAATAAAATAATAGTTTTTATTATTTTGCTCCTAAAAAAAAATAAAAAATAAAAAAGTAAATTAAATACTCATTCTATATTCATTTATATTTGTTTATATTTTATATCATTTTATGATAAATTGTTCTGAATTATAAATGTTTCAGAAATGATATTTGATTCAATGTAAGTATACATTTTTATTATTATGTTATTATTATGTTATTATGTATTTTATTTATGTATTTTATTATTATATATTTATGTATTTTATTATTATATTTATTTTTATTATTATATTATGTATATCATCATATTATCTATATATTTTATATTTATCATATTTTATTAGTTTTATATTCTTATTATTTATATTTTATTTTATATATTATTATATTTTTATTTATATATAATTTCTTATATATTAATATATTTCTTTATCTTATTTTCATTTTTATTATATTTTTATAATTTATATCAA
>NW_001854469.1:0-1603 GCF_000209125.1 Entamoeba dispar SAW760
ATGTTGTATGATAAATTGAACGATTTTATTCATCTTTTTAACGTTTGAATTGAAATAGTTTAAATAATAAAATAATATAGTTTTTTAATAGAAAAGATTTTTTGAAAAATGTTGATTTAAAAATAAATAACTTATACTTCATAAAATCTTGATTTAAAAAATGTTATTTCTACAATGAATAACAAAAAATAATCTATAAATAGAACACTATTATTTTAATAATTATTAATATCTCAAATGTACTGCGTCAAGAATTAATAATAACTATAACAATTACTAGTACACTAAAAGTTATTTGATATTTATTACTTTTTATAGAAAATGATTTAATTATCAATAATTAATAAATTATGTTAGAATGAATTGTTAAAAATTATTTTATCTATACTGCGTCAAGAATTAATAATAACTATAACAATTACTAGTACACTAAAAGTTATTTGATATTTATTACTTTTTATAGAAAATGATTTAATTATCAATAATTAATAAATTATGTTAGAATGAATTGTTAAAAATTATTTTATCTATACTGCGTCAAGAATTAATAATAACTATAACAATTACTAGTACACTAAAAGTTATTTGATATTTATTACTTTTTATAGAAAATGATTTAATTATCCATTTATTCATTAATCATTAAAATGAATTGTTAAAAATTATTTTATCTATACTGCGTCAAGAATTAATAATAACTATAACAATTACTAGTACACTAAAAGTTATTTGATATTTATTACTTTTTATAGAAAATGATTTAATTATCCATTTATTCATTAATCATTAAAATGAATTGTTAAAAATTATTTTATCTATACTGCGTCAAGAATTAATAATAACTATAACAATTACTAGTACACTAAAAGTTATTTGATATTTATTACTTTTTATAGAAAATGATTTAATTATCAATAATTAATAAATTATGTTAGAATGAATTGTTAAAAATTATTTTATCTATACTGCGTCAAGAATTAATAATAACTATAACAATTACTAGTACACTAAAAGTTATTTGATATTTATTACTTTTTATAGAAAATGATTTAATTATCAATAATTAATAAATTATGTTAGAATGAATTGTTAAAAATTATTTTATCTATACTGCGTCAAGAATTAATAATAACTATAACAATTACTAGTACACTAAAAGTTATTTGATATTTATTACTTTTTATAGAAAATGATTTAATTATCCATTTATTCATTAATCATTAAAATGAATTGTTAAAAATTATTTTATCTATACTGCGTCAAGAATTAATAATAACTATAACAATTACTAGTACACTAAAAGTTATTTGATATTTATTACTTTTTATAGAAAATGATTTAATTATCCATTTATTCAATTAGTAAAGTTAAAGACTATTTTAAATTAAAAAACTATATTATTTTATTATTTAAACTATTTCAATTCAAACATTAAAAAAATAAATAAAAAATCGTTCAATTAATCATTATAATATCATTAAATAAAAAGTTGTTTAGAATTCAATTCTGAACAACTTTTACCTTATAAATTTTTATACTTTCGTTGACATTTTTTGAGATATTAATAACTAATTGATAATATTAATAACCATAAAATAAAATA
>NW_001854468.1:0-14600 GCF_000209125.1 Entamoeba dispar SAW760
TTGAATCAAGAGTATCATATTTTATTAAAATAATGTTATGATATCAAATAGAAATAGTAAAATGATATAAATATAAGAATATGTTATATTTAAATAATAAATAAAATGTGGTATATCTAAATACTGAAAAATTGTTTAAAAAATGTATCAGTTCATTATTATATATTAATTTCAACACAAATAATTTATTTATTAAATTAAAATTATATAAAAATAATATTTAAATAAATAAAATAGAGATAAAATGAACAATAAGTGATATAGATATAAATGTAAGATAATACAAAGAAAAAAAAAGAATAGTAAAATATTTACTATATTATAGAATTTGTTATTTTTATTAAAAACAAAAATTAAAATTAAAAAAATGTTATTAATAATATAAATATAGAAATACAATAACAAAATAAAATTGAAATATTTTTTGTTATAAAAAAAAAGAAAATAAATGTTATAAAATTCTTTTATCTGGTAACATTATTTCATTTATCTATATCTAAACAAATATATAGAAGTATATTACTTACATATTTAAATGAATTTATTACATTTGGTTTTAATTCATAATTGTATTAATAATAAAATGGTTATATCTTTCTTTAATGTTTTTTACTTATTGATTATTCTTTTAATGTTAGAAAATAAAATAAATATTATCAAAATATGAAAGATGAGAAATAGTACTTGTTGATGATGCCATATATCAAGATAGAAAATATAGAATTAAAATATTATAAAATAAATACAAAGAATTATATGAAAAAATAAGATTAAATAGAGAATTAATATAAAAATATTTCCTGTAATATTATCAATAAATTGATACATAAAGAGTTAGTAAGAATATTGAATAAATAAAATTACAAATAAACTTCAATAATATATCACAACCAATTATTATTATTATTATTATTATAAAATATTTAGTTTTCTTTATATTCATTTCTTAAAATATATTAGAAAATGAATATTTTAATTCTTATTTAAAAAATAAACTCTAATATAGAAGTAGAATATGATGAAATTAATGAAATAATTATTTGTTAATAATTATAAAAATCACATTGTAGATATATCTATTAATTGATATTTTTATTTAATTTAAATTATTATTTTCTGATGAAATAGAAATAAGATATTCAAATAAAAGAATAATAAAGAATAAAATGTTATCAATATTTAATTAATTTATTTTTTTCTTATTTTAGTTTTTATTCTCTTTTTCTTCTTCTCATTTTATCTTATTTCAATCTTTCAATCTCCTTTCTCTATTTAAACATTTATTTGTTTATTTTTTCTTATAAAGAATATGACTGATGAATATGATTTATCTCCTTTATCTGATGAGAATTCTTCATGTATTCAATCTCGTTCATCACCTAATTTACTTAGTTCTGAACTACCATCTTCTAATTTATTTTCTTCAACCACATCATCAAAGAAGAATGAAAGATTTACAAATCCATTAAAAACAACAGGAAGTTCACCTAGTTTTCTTCAAAAAACACCTCTTCTTTCTAAACTTCTTTCAAACTCAACACATACGAATCAAACATTGGTTAATTCAGCACAAGTTCTATGTGATAACAAATCAAATTCACAACTTAATTTTTCAATAGAAGAAATTATACCGAGAAAAGAAGATGATGATAAAAGAAAAAGAAAACAAGAAAAAGAATTAGAAGAAATTGAAAAAAATATTGAAAAAAGAAAAGAAAATAATAAAGAAGAAGAAGATAATAATAATAAAATTACATCAATTAGTATTAAAGGAAATGAATTAGGAATTGCAACAATTGATATTGAAGAAGGGAAATTAGAAATATCAAAAGTAAATATTAAAAAAAAGGAAAAATCAAAAATAGATAGATATATTTATCAAACAGAAGGAAATATTATTATTACACATAATCATATTGGAGAAGAAAATATTAAAGAATTAGAAAGAAAAGAAAAGAAAATTATAATTAGACCAAGTCAAGATTTTAGTATTGAAACATGTAAAAAATATATTGAAATAATTAAAGAAGAAAATAATAAAAGAAAAGAAAATAAAGAAAGAATAAATATTTTAATTTCAAGATATATTCCAATTGAAAAAAATAATGAATTAACAAAAGCAATTGGAGGATTATTAAAATATTATTATGAATATATTAAAAATCAAGAAGAAACAGAAAAAGGAAAATATTTAATTAAAGAAATTAAAAGAATAGAATGGGATAAAATAGTTTATATTGATGAATATACATTTAAATCATTAAATATTTTTAAAAAAGAAGAACATCCAGATATTCATAGTAAAGGAGGAGGAAAAGAAGGAATAAGTTTATATGGATGTTTAAATAAATGTATGACTAAAGGAGGAAGTAAATTATTAAAAGAATGGATATTAAGAATAGAAATTGATAAATATATTATTAAAGAAAGACAAGAATTTCAAAAAGAAATTGGAAAAGAAGAATATAAAGGAATTATTGATATAATAAGAAAATATCTTAAAAAAACTAATGAATTTTTAAATTTAAGTAATAAAATTCAAATCTTTCAAATGAAAGATAATGATTGGATTAAATTTTATAAAATTATATATTCTATTTATCAAATAATTAAAATACTTAATAATTATTCATTTAAACATAGAATTATTATTCAATTTGAAAATATTTTTCAATTAATTAATACAATTAAAAATTATTTAGATGAAATTTTTAATATTAATTATTTATTTCAAAATCAATTATTTATTAATTCAGGTTTTAATAATAATTATGATAATTTAATTCTTCAATTTAATCAAATTAATCATATTCTTATTGATTATAATTCTAAATATCATTTAAAATATTGTTTCTTTAATAAATTAGGTTTTTTAATTGAAATTCCTTTATTTTATAATTCTTTTGATTCAAATTGGAATTTAATCTTTAAATCTAATGATTTTTATTATTATAAAGATATTCATTGTATTGAACTTGATAATTCTATTGGTGATATTAATCAAAAAATTCTTGATTTTAAAACTTTTCTTTTAGATAATTTATCTATTTCTCTTATTCCTTATTTATTTCATTCTTATACTATTTATAATATTTTATCGGAATTTGATGTTTTACTTAATTTTGTTGTTTGTAATATGTTATTTAATTGGAATTTACCTTCTATTGTTAATTCTTCTGATCCTTTAATTTTATCTAATGCTAGAAATCCAATTCTTGAATTATTAACTTCTTCTTCTATTCCTAATTCTACTAAAATTCTTTCTATTCCTATTCAAATAATTACTGGTCCAAATTCTAGTGGTAAAACTATTTATTTAAAACAAGTTGGACTTAATGTTATTATGGCTTTAATTGGTTCTGGTGTTTGTGCTGATAATGCTCAAATCCCTCTTTTTACTCATATTTTTACTAAATTCTCTTCTTCTGATTCTTCTCTTTCTTCTTTATCTTCTTTTACTTTTGATTGTTCTCTTCTTAGTTCTTCTCTTAATACTCTTTCTTCCGATTCTTTATTACTTATTGATGAATTCGGTAAAGGAACTCATCCTTCTGATGGTTTAGCTTTATTCATTTCTACTATTCTTTATCTTCAATCTTTAGCTTCTAATGCTCCAAAAACAATCATTTCAACTCATTTCTTTTCAATTTTTCATTATATTGACTTATCTAAATGTGTTCCTCTTAAAATGGATGTTCTTCTTAATCACTCCAATAACTCTATCACTTTTTTATATCGTCTTGTTAATGGTATATCTGACTCCTCTTATGCAATCCACTCCGCTCGTTTGGCTCATCTCCCTTCTTCTCTCATCTCTCGTGCTTCTCAAATCGCTAATTCTTTATCCACTTCCTCTCCTATCCTTCCTTTATCCTCAAATCTAAACTTGGACTCTTATTACAATTCCCTTCTTTCTAATTTCTCTAACTTTGACGTAGACAATGGCGATCTTTCCCTTTTATTAAATTCTATCTCTCTTATCTCTTCTCATCTCTCTTCTTTAAAACTTAAACCCCTTTAATTCTTATTTCTCTTTATTCCTTATGTTTTAAAAATGATATGAAAGAAAAAGTCAATTGACTGTTGAATCTGATGAAGAAGTTAATGAATAGTTTGGTGGCTTAGAGTTATACTACAGACCTACATCAGAAAAGGAATAGGTTCAAGTGGATGAGTAGGTTGTTGAAGATTGGGTGGGGGAGGCCTGTTCCTATAATCAAGTTCCTTTTGGCAGTGTTTTATAAGTGCTTTCATATAAACTAATTGAATCTAATAAAGTGAGTGAAATGAGATAAACAATAAAATGAGATATAATTTATTTAAACAAACTTTATTCATGCCATAGTCTTTCAAAATGAAATGACAATTTCCATTCTTAATTTCGGTATCAATAAGAGTTAGAACATCAATGTAAATTGAAAATAATAAAGGACTAGTAATTTGACTTAGTTGATGGTTATTTTTCATTTGAAGTAACTCTTTTAATGAAAGGTCCAATAACTTATTAACGCTATTATTCATTTTAAGTTTATCTTCTATTGCCTGTTTCATATCATTTAATACTCGTGCAAAGTTTTCATTCTTTTTAATTTTGTTGTTATACCTTTGGATAAGTCTTACTAAATAAGAGCAAACCTTTGTGAGTTTTCTTGTATTAGAATCGATTCTGAACTTGAAGAGAGAAGGATTTTCTATAAAAGCATTTATCTTAAATTCTTTTAATTTATCATCACATTCTAAAAACTCTTCAAGAACTATGCTCCAAGAATTATACTCATTGAAACTTATATTATCTAAGATAGTCTTTAGAACATTTTCAGTATTTGTTTGATTGTTTTTACATAAATAAATAGTCAAAGCAATTACTAATTTGAGATCAACAGAATATAGAACGAATGTTTCGTACTTTTTAATAAATAAAGAGACTAACTCTTCTTTATAATTTCCATTACAGATTTGACTTTTAAAAGATTTATTTGTATCCAATTTAGGGATTGAAACCATTAGCCATAAATGTAACACCGAAGTTACATTAATTTTCTCGTATGTGAGTGGTGGTTTAAATGGGAGAATTTCAAACAAAAAGGAAATGAAATTTGTCTTCAAGAAGAAGGGATAATATTCTGGATTAGATAAAACTAATCCAGATATAATCGTATTAAAGGCACTTGCTGTTTGGTAATTAATATCAAATTTATTAATCATTTGCAAAGAATTTAAGAATTGGAGATAACATTGCTCAGAATATGAAGATGTATAATATGACAATTTAACATAAAGAGTAATTAAAAATGATTGAAAGAAGTACGAATTCTCAGAATAAGTGAGTTCTTTGAAATTGCTTAATTTGTTATATTCACTTAGTGTTAGTCTAAGAAATTTTTCATCACTATCAATGAGTTGGATAAATAAATACGTTAATTTTTTGATATGACTAGAAACATTTGGTTTAGAAGATTTATAAATGAAATTACTAATTGTACAAAAAATATGAAATATAATACTTTTTTGATATTCTTCAGGTAATGAAAGAAGTAACTTCCTTAATTTTAAGGGAGATTTGAATGACAAAATGGATTTTGTTCGTTTCCAGATTTCTAACTCAATATCAAAAAGTGCTGTATTTAAATCTGATATTAGCCATGTAGAATATTTTAATCCTTTAATATCACGAATACAAACACTTTCATTAAGTACTTGTTCAATTCCTGGCATTTCACCATGATCCCAATTATCTTTTTCATAAACCAATATAACAGGAATTAAAGCTTCTCTTTCGTTCCCTAGAATATTATTGCCTTCACTCATTATTAATAATTCTTTGAGTCCTAATACCGTTTTACTTCTATTAACTGGTTTTGAATTTAATTTAAACTGTTCTTCATTAATTTTTTTCAAAATGATACATTCATTTTTCTCATGAAACTCTTTAATGAAAATTCCACTAACAAGACGATACACTTCTCTATCACTATTTTCAAAAACAACACGGAAAGATTTATTTGTGGTAATAATCTGACCTTCTTTAAATATGTTTAAACATAAAATAACAACAGGTTTATTTGTTTCATATATAGTACTATCTACAAAAGAATTGTCATTTACTAAACAAATATCTGTACTATCAATATTTTGAATTACAGAATCAAGAATTTCATTAACATTTAATTTCATTGTATCGTTAATTAAAACAGTAGTATTATACCCATATAAATATTTAGTTATCTTTCCTAAATTAGTTTTATCAATACCTCCTTTAAAAATAATATTCTGAATATATTTTGAATGAATTAAACATTCATATACATTAGAATATCCTTTTTCATAATAACAACTCAATTGTGGGTGATTATTTTCAATTGCTAATGAGTCTTCATTATTATAAATGTTTGTTAAAAACTTTTTAGTAATTTGGTACTCTGTTAAATCTTCACTTTGACTAATAATCATCAAAAGACATTTAAATAATAATCTTCTTGATTTAGAACAAAAAGTTCCTTTTGTTTGGTCACAATATGATGAATCACAGGACCTATTAATTTGTGGAATAACAAATTTAAGTATACTCTCAAATATATCTTGTTTATTTTCAACTTCACTCCATTGCGTTTTAATTAATCCATGTAATAAATAACACATTCCATATAATATTTCAGATTCATAATTATAGGGATATGGAGAATATGAACAAATGTTATTAACTAAATCAAGTACTTGATCTTTTATTAAATATAATTGAGTTGTATGTTTAAAATAATGCCCAAGTAATATTCTAAAACCGGGAGTTGGATCAACAATATTATGTATTTTATAACAAGATTTCTTTATTTTTTTTAAAACACATAAAGCAGTAGGACAAAACGATACAATAGAAACAATAGTATCAAACTGTGTACATTCAAAGATACTAAGAAGAACAGGATAAAAGGATGTTAATAAATAAACAATACAATAAGAAAAATTACAAAGAAGTTTTGGTAAAGATACTGTTTGTTGGATTAATGATGCAATAAATTGAATGCTCATGTCTTTTGTTATTCCACAAGGGTTATCTGTTCTAAATAATACTAAAAGAAGTGTTTGAAGACAAATAGATTTAGTTTTTTCATCTGACGTTTTCTTATAATAATCTAAAATTTGTACACCAAAAGATTTTTCTATACAAAGTTTAGTAATTTTTTTTGAAGTCTCTTGGTTCCATAATATAACAAAGATAGCATAAATATTATAAACATCAAGTTCTTCAAAAAATATATATAAATCATCTCCTTTTTCTTCTGCTAACATACGAATAGCCCCAGAAAGAGATGGTGTAATAATAACTTCTAACTCATTTCGATAAAACTGTAAAATTTGGAGTACAAGTTCTTTATTAATTGAAGCGAATTTAATCGATGAATCTAATTGATTTGTTCGATGCAAGTATTCTAATGAATTAATATTTTCTTTTATAAGACCATTACAAATACTATCAATGTCATTAAAGTCACATAGCTGACATTTAACAATCTTTGATATAGGGATAGGAACTCTTTTTGTTATTTCTTCAAGAGTAAATTTATCATATTTTCCTCCATAACATTCAAACTCAGGAATTTCGGAATGTTTACTAAAAGGTAAGTTAAAAACAGAAATTGGTAATGCTTTAAGATCTTTACCAAATGGATAATATGGTAAGTCAGATGGGATTGAGTATTTGAGGTATTTGGGATCAACTGGTTTTATTTTGACAAAAGATGTTTGTGTAGTTGAAAGAGATGACATAAATGATTTATTTTAAGTTTATTTATTAATTTTTCAAATTTTGAGGTTTAATTTTTTGTTTTTTAATATAAAAAATTTATTTTTTTTTGTTAATAAAAAAATGGGATAAAAAACATCAATTATGGAAATTAAAAAAAGTATTAGAAAAAGGAAATAGAAGAGATAAGAAAGAATAATATCAATTAAACGGATTTATTATTAAGTTTACATAAATTTGAAATCGAGAAGTTATGGTAAAGAAGGAATTACTTCTTTTAACTCATAACAATTTTGAGGTATAACAATAGTTTCTTTAGTATCAAAGAGAGTATTCAAAATATTATTTGCTTTAAAACTTGATTCTTTTACTTGATTTTTAGATAGAATTAATGAACCATTAAAATAGACTTGTTCAATACGATCGATTCGTATTGTAGAAGACATTTTCCTAGATTTTTTTAAAGTGAAGAAATATCCAAGTTCAAGACAAATATCAAATAACATATTTACTGCAATACTAATTCTATTTATCTCACTATGGCGTTTTGCTTTATTTTCATCGATTCCATGACTTACCTCATTTGAAACAATTTGTTTAGTTTTTTCTTCAACAACGTTCCCAAAATCCATCTCTTCTTTTTCAAATTTTATGTTCTGAATCTTAAAGATTGGTGGTATTGTTTTTGTTTTTGTAAGTGGCTTGGACAAACTAATTTCGCAGTATGGTGACGCTAACGCAATAAGTAATGATTGTTGCAGCATTTCATAATCCTTTTCTGGTTTTTCAATTTTCTCTCTTCGTCTTCTAGTATTTCTTACTGGTTTCTCTGTGCTGTCCATCTAAAAGTGAAAATAGTTCTAATCTTTACAACAATCTCTAAATACTTTCATCCGTTACTTTCAGTTCTTCAAGTATGAACAGCTTTTTCATTGGAATTCACTTTTTCATTTTGAATAGTTTTAAACTCTTTCTTGGCTGTATTTATTTTTGGAACTATCTTTCTCGTTATTCATGTTTTGGAAAATAGAGAAATGACTCGAATTCCATTCACTCAAGTTTCCTTTGTTCTTATCTCCTTATCTACAAACAAATGATTCCACAATTTCAATCATTAATCTTACTATTTTTCTTCGTTTCTTTCTTTAGTTAAACAATTAGTTTCGATTCCTCTTTTATTTTTACAACTCATTTCAGAAAAAAGAACTTTCTCATTGAAGATATTCTGTGAACCTCTTTTCAACCCTAAACAAATAATTTTATGTTATATATAACTTAAATTTATTGAAAAAAAAATAGAAAGTATATTTCATTTTTGTCGATTGTTTTTTTAATAACTTTTTTTGTTTTTTGTATCCCAATATTAACTAAGGAACTTAAAAAAAATAAAATAGTTTAAACGGTTCAATGTCTACTTCTTCTGAAGAGAAATATCAAAGAGAATTCCAACGTCAATACATTTCTCGTTTAATGGATAAACATGGGCTATCTTTTATTGACAAATACCAAAACAAATTAAATAAATTAATGGAATCAGAACCATTTTTAAAGACATTAGATAAAGTTTCATTTGTTTGTGGTGTATTAACATTATTACTTACTCAACATATATTGTCAGCACTTCCCCAATTTATGCCATATTATTATGTTATTTTAATTTTTCCATTATTAGGAGCTCGTTATTTTATTTACAAAAAGAATGGATGGCAATATTTTATGATTGACTTTTGTTATTTCTGTCAAATTATAACTCTACTTTGTATTTTTTCTTTAAATACTGAATACATTTCACCATTATTCCAAATAGCTTTTGTATTTTCTCATGGTCCTTTGTTAACAGCAATTCCAATGTGGAGAAATTCATTAGTATTTCATGACTTAGATCGTTTAACAAGTGTTTATATTCATCTATTTCCAGGACTAGTAATTTATTGTATTAGATGGTATGTATTAACTACAGTACCACAATTAACAATAATGAATGGTTTAATTATTCCATCTTTCCTTTATATTTTATGGCAAATTATTTATTTAATTATTACAGAAGGATTTAAAAAAGAAACTATTAAAAAGAATCATTATATTACATCACTTATTTGGTTAAGTCAAGAACATCCTCATCCAGTTTATCTTTATTTATTAAAGAAAGGTTTTAAAGATAGACCATTGGTAATATTAATAACTGTTCAATTTATTTACACTATAATAACTATTCTTCCTACTTTCATTTATTATCATTATCAATACTTAGAATTATTATGGATTCTTTTCTGTGTTACTTGGGCTATTTCAAATGGAGCTAATTTTTATTTTGAAGTATTTATTAAAAAATACTCAAAAAGAGTTGATGAAAGTGTTAAAGAATTAAGGAGATCAGAGTCAAATACTTCTATTCAAACTCCTAAAATTTTAGATGAAAGATCTACTTCTCCAAATGCATTATCAGAAACAAGTGATGCAGAATAATTCAATTACTTCATTTCATATTCAGTTTTTGCAAGGATATGTTTTGTTGCTAAACAAACTAATCGAATTTCAATAACAGATCCAATTGGTATTGGAGGTAAATTAATAGTTATTTCAGCAGATCGACGTAAATTTGAGTCTGTATAAGTTTGAATTAATACATTTTCATTATATACTTGAATTTCAAACTTTTTAACATTTGAGCAATAAATAAGGTTAATAGAATTATTTATATTATGAACATTCGTTAATAATGCACTTAATTCTATTTCATTAAGAGGACAAATACCTGAAGGAACAAAACTATATAAATTCACTGAAATTGCATTTAGCCCTAATCCAATATGTACTACTCTTTCATTATAACAAGTACATCCTGAACGATAATATCTAATTTCAAATCTTTCTTGTTTGGTTGTTAAAATTCCATCTTCAAAACAATAATAATAAGGTTCCAAATTAAATGAAAGAAGATCAATATCATATTCATTTTGTTTTGGATCAACGCGTATTTGAAAGATTGGACTTTTTTGACTCATTGAACTTTTTTTAAATAATCCAAACCAATCTCCAGGAAGTAAGTGTTCTCGATTAAATATTAAATGGAGTTTATATTCATTTGAATTTATGTCACTAATTGTATATTTTGGAGTAACTAATTGTCCAATTGAAACAGGTTTATTAAAACATTTTTCATAACCCTCTTTGAAATATCTTACATCATACATACCATCTCTTAATGTATTAAATTTAATAATTGATGTTGCTGATGTAACGTATTGACTTTTATGGTAATGTTCATTTTTTTCTCTATTAACTACATATACACCAACCCATGATTCCCCCATTACAAAAACGTCATCTGGTACGTTAATATTACATACAATTGAATTACCTTCTGAAGTAACTATAAAAGAGTCTTGATTCATAGAATAACAAATAATTATCAATTTTTTTTAGTTCTTCTTTTAATTTGTTAATAAACAATAAAATAAACAAAAAAATGATGTTTTTATTGTAAAATTAATTTATAAAAAAAAATAAAACTATTTTTTAATATAACTTTTAATGATAAATCATTTTACTTAAATAAGAATTAATATCAATTAACTTCCTTTTTATTCTCTATTCTCATAGTTATAGTTCTTCTATTTATGTACTTCAATTCTCTTTATTAATATTTTATAAGAAAAAAATAAGAATATAAAATTGGTGGTATGTTGTTATGAATGATGTTTATACAATATTTAAAAATAACTATATTCGAATTATGATTTGTATTCTATTATTAATTTAATTATAATTCTTTCTTAATAAATAATAAAACTTTCTTAATCATAATAGACTTTCTTTCTTTTTTAATACTTTTTAATAATAGTTTAAATATTATTCCATCACACTATATAATCATTATTTTTTTAAGACATTTATCTTTTAATAATACTATTGAAATTTACACAAAAATACATAATCTGTTCTAATTACATTAACATTTTTAATGTGTTTCTAATTCACTAAACTCCTTTTATATAATATTTACAAATTTTAGAATTAGTTTTATATCTTTTATATTCTTTTTCTTGTTCAATTAGAAATTATTTAATTTCTTCTTTGTATAACTTTCTTTTTACTATCTATATAACAAAAATATTCTCTATACTAAATCAACCAATAATTCTGATTTTATTTATATAAAATTGATTTCTTTTTCAGATAAGGTAGTTAACATAAGGTTAGTTTGATAAAGTCTTTAAGTAATACATCATAAGAAAAGATTTTGGTTTGTTTTGTACACAAAAATAAATGTTATTTATAAAAAAGGGATAATAAATAAATTCATTCAAAGTAGTATTTTTGGTATTTTTTAAATAACTTTTCAATGATATTTTGTATAAGACCACAAATTATAAATTGATGAAAAATATAATAAAAAGTTTAGTCAAACATTCAATTATAAAAGTAAATTTTTGGTTTATTGAAAAATTGGAATTAAAAAATCTATTGCCTCTAATAAAATATCGTATTCAACTTCTTGAACTTGTTTTTGCATTTGGTCCATCATAAGTTGAGTGATGTCTTGATTTCTTTTCTTATTTTTTTCATTCTTACTTTCTTCTTCTTTTTCTTTAAGTATTTTAATTTCTTTAATTTCTTTTCCAACATCATCTTCTAATTTTCCTTTAATTTCAATGGGACTATCACTTTCTTCTTCATTCTTTTTGGGTTTACTTTCATCAATTTTTTTTTTTTCAATCTCATCTGTTTTTTTTTTTTCCTCAAAAAGACATTTCTCTCTTTTAGCCTTTGTTGGAAACCTTTTTTTCCTTTCTTCAATCCATTTTTGTAATTGTTCTTCTGTCATACTTGATTTAATGAACTTATTCATTCTGTTTGGTTTGAACAAGAAAATAAGATGAGATTTAATAAGAAAATTAATTCGTGATTACCATTATTTTAAATTAGAAAAACTAAAAACCAAAATCTCAAAAACAAGAAAAACAAAATTTTATTAGAAGAACAAAGAAGTCTTTGAAATGTCACATTTTGATGAGTCGTATTCTCAAGTTTTCTTTGGCTATAACTCAGGTGATTCAGAGAGTTCTTTTATTGGAGATAAACCAATAATTAGAGAAATAAGTGAAGATAGTAGTGTTTTATTTCATACTAAAAAAAGAAGATCTGCTCGTGTTCCAAATATGAGTCGTCATATTACTTGTTTTGAAAACGATTTTGGAGGTTCAATTGAAATGTTTAGTTATTCACAATATTTACAATTGGTTAAAACAAAACAACAATTGATTGATTGTAATATCATATTACTATTATTTACTTATTTATCTAAAGGAACATATAAAATATTTACTCAATTCTTACTCGATATATTACCCCATTTGTTTGTTTAGAAACTTTTATATTGAAATACGTTTTATTACTAATTACTAGAGACGAATTTTCATTAATAGTGTTAACTGAGTATATTAGTACAGAGTATCCATTTAAATCATACCTTAAAGATACTATCAACTTAACACCTCTTTTTAAACAATCATTGGAGATGAAAAATCGTGCATTGTTACAATTTTATTTAGAAATTAAATCACTTCCAGATGAAGATTTAACTCCAGTTTTATCTTCTCTTCTTAAAGAACTTCATAATTCACCAACTGAACAAACATATTCATTTACATCGTTTTTAATTGAAAGAATGATTGGGTTGGGACTTCTTTCAGATAATATTGTATATGATTATGTTATTGTATTATTAAAATTATATCTTTCTTCTTCAAAACTACTTCCTGGAGTTATTCAGTCTTTGCTTCTTCTTTCAGAAAGTAAAATGAAACAACAATTCCTTGATGTTCTAAACCATTATAGACTATCTCAACAATTAACTTTAGACCAACAACACTTTCTTTCCTTCTTCTTTGAAGGAGAACAGTCAAATGAATATCAATATGATAATATTGTTTATCACATAGATCTTTCTTTTATTATCTCTAAAATTGAATCATTATATATTACTCCAAAAACAAATCACTATGTATTAATTAAAGCAGATAACCAACTTCCATTAAGCATTTCTCAAATGTTAAATATCATTCAATTTCTTTCAAATGAACTTCGTTCAAATCCATTAAATTCTCTTCATTCATTAAAAATTGTTTTATCAAATCTTCTTAATTTGACTCATCCATTATCTCCTGACTTTCTTCATTCTGATAAACTTATACCAATTCTTTTTGACATTATTCCAATATTATGTTCTTTTCATCCAGATACATTTTCTTTGATTTATTCAATTAAAGAAGTTCTTTATTACGATCTTATTCTATTAGTAAATCTTTCATCAAGTTTTCCTTGTCTTCAAATAAATGCAAATCAATTACTTTTAGAATATTTTCCATTATTAAAAGACAACTTAATTACATGCTCATTATGTTTCTGTTGTTTTTCTTGCTTTAATTATTATAATCCAATCTTTACAGATGACACATTAGCTTCAATATTAGAATATTGTGTTGAATTATTCTTTGAAAATGATGAATTTCAAATTGATGCTTTTATAACACAAACTGAATTTAATAGATTCATTCCTTTGACATCTAAAACACTTCCATTTACTTCTCAAATTACAACACCTTTCTTACATTGTATCGAACATTCTTTTATCTGTTTTTCTTCATTAAAGATTTTTCTTAACTTTCTTAAGAAATGTCAAATTCTTTATGATGAAATAGCAGAAAGAGGTTCTGTTAAAAGAAGAGATCTTATTAGTTATATCAAACAACATAATCCTTTACTTTGTCTTGAAATAATTATTGGATATCTAGAGTCATCATCAATAATAATGGAAAAATTATATAGTAAACGTGAACGACTACAGTACTGTGGA